>NW_009945314.1:0-17264 GCF_000696875.1 Nestor notabilis
CCCTAACTATTCTATGATTCTATGTGTATATTTTTCATATATACAGAGTACTAGGTAATAATGCTTATGTTAGCAGAAGAAGAGAAAATGTATTCCAAATTAACACATATTCTATGTCCCTTGAACATATTCTACACAATATAATTATAAACAGAAACTGCAGATATGCATTCAGAGAAAATCCTCTTTACTACTATTATTATTGTTGTTATTATTATCACTAAGAATAACAGTTATGTTTACTGATTGGCTCTTCTCTTTTCTCTTAAGTTCTCAGTAAGAGACCATATGATGACCATATCCTGATATGTCTGAGTTCTTCCCTCTTTACATTGATTCATTCTACTTCATTCCTTTTCTCTGTTTTTCTTTGTTTCAATTCTTCCAAGAGACCACATCACATTTGGTATTGAAACTAAACATGATTATACTACCATAGAAAGTGTAATGTAACCTTGGCTGACAGAAAGGAGTTTCCTAAAGCACTTCCAGTCTAAAAGTCCCCAGTTTTGCACTTAGATCCTGAGAAACTTTCATGAAACGGGAACAGACAAGAAAAGAGACACAGATGGGTACAGTAAAGTCTTCTTTTTCTTCTCCTTTTGCCCTTACTTAGTAAAACTAAACTCTAGTTAACAGTTTAAAATTTTAGTTAAGTTTTAAATTCTGTTCATGGATTCATTTTACTGTTACCCTATTTAGCAGTTTCTGTGCTTTTTTCCCGCAGTTTGGGCAGAAATTACATCCGAGGAACAACTATATCACTTCTGCATTTTGCAGTGAACATACTGAAGTAATAATAGTAAGTAATAATAAGTAACAATAATAATAACTACTACCTTTTGATAGTGATGATGGCAGACTCACAGATTAATATCTTAAGAAGAGGCAACACCACGTTCACTATGGTTTATGATTAATTAAGTTCATTAGCATTATTTAGGTTATTTTCTTACACACTGTAATTTTTATTTCCCTCTCCACAAACTCTCCCATTATAAGAGCTGACAACATGTCTTACTCACAATAGTTAATCATTATGATACTTTTTCCAGAGAGATAAATGAGTAGATTAATGAAAACAAGTCAGTATAAAGTTTATGAGACAAGCACAACACATACTGAACTCTGCTGTTAGTCAACTAAATATCCTGTATATTGAAACAGCAGATATTGGATGAGATTCTCAAAACCACCTAATGATGATCATAAAAAAATCAATGATAACTTTAAAATTTTGCATAGATTCCGATAGGGGAAGGGATTTAGATTTCATATATCCTTTCTAAAGGATATTGCTGGGTTTGTATATAAATAAACAAAGGGAAAACAATAAAAGATTCATTGCCCCCTGTTTTAACTCAAGGAAAAATGTTAAGTTTTGTATCAAAAATGCACTGAAAGTACAAATCAAAACAACAGATAATAAGGTACTGAAGAATTTCAGTAAATCTCATAATTTATTAGCCCTTTTTGGCATATGAGTCATTAATTTTTGATAAGTCTTTTAACATGGAAGAAGTACTGATATGTTTAAAGATCTACTAACATTTAGGAGTTATTTTCTAATTCACACCTCTTTTTGCTTACTAAATGGAATTTATTTCAAAAGTCTTAATTTTTTTTTGTTGAAGGACACATAATTTGTTGCACAGAAGTTCAAGTTGGAGAAATATCAGAAACGTAGGTTTAAATTTTTATTTTTTTTTAATGATGAAGCCTATCCATTCAAGGACATTCACAGCTACCAGGCTAACCTAGTCCTTAGTCCTGCACCAGACCAATCTGAAAATGTCCCTTTTGTATAATTAAATACCTCAAACAAACAACAAAAACCTGGTTGTTTAATGCTAGGTTTGCTCTGTGTTCCTGTTTCTCAACACATAGTAAGGTTTTGCTTTTAACATTTCAGTGTAGATCAGTAGCAGAAATACCCAAGAAATTTCTCGTATTTCAGAGATAATGAAAAATTATCTACAGTGTTGATGATTTTAACTAAAAATTTAATAAATAACAGTGTTGTCATCTGTGCATTCTCCTTTCCAAGAATGTATATTCATTTACACTAAGCTCAGTATATACTTTTAATGAATGAAAATACTTTGCAGAGATGATATAGTGTAAATAGGCAGAGTGATTTACCAGGTAGAAGTGTGATAACAAAACTCATGAGATATCTGTTTATTATTTCATTCCTGAGTATCCAAATAGAAAAAACTGCTGAGAAATACAGTTATAAAAAAATCCCCTATACATCCTTGACATTCTATTCATGCTCCAAACTCCAAAATTTCATTTGACCTTCATAAAACAGAGTTTCCACTCTGAAGATAGCCTGCATCCTGAAGCAAAGACTTCACCCTTATATATTCCTGAACAGAATTATGAGTGCTGACTGATCTTTTGAGGCTCACAGCAATGCAACATGCCTAAAAATGATGAAAACTGGAAGAAAAATTCTCACTACACATTACCACCTTAAATACAGCACTGGGTGATGCTGATTGAAAGACCTGGAGAGAAGCTGAACATGAGCCAGCAATGTGTGCTGGCAACCCAGAAAACCAACCATATGCTGGGCTGCATGAAAATAAGTGTGACCAGCAGGTTGAGGGAGGTGATTCTGCCCCTCTACTCTGCTCTTGTGAGACCTCGTACTGTGTTCAGCTCTGGGGCCACCAACACAAAAGGGGCATGAAGCTTCTTGAGAGAGTCCAGAGGAGGGCCACAAAGATGATCAGTGGTCTGGAGCACCTCTTCTGTGAAGACAGGTTGAGAGAGTTGGGTTTGTTCAGCTTGGAGAAGAGAAGGCTCTGGGGAGACCTTGCAACAGTCTTCTAGTACCTAAAGGGGCCTACAAGGAATCTGGAGAGGGACTTTTTACAAGAGCATGTAGTGACAGGACAAGTGGAAATGGCTTTAAACTGAAAGAGGGGAGATTAGAGTAGATATTAGGAAGAAATTCTTTACTGTGAGGGTGGTGAGGCACTGGAACAGGTTGCCCAGGGAAGCTGTGGCTGCTCCATCCCTGGCAGTGTCCAAGGCCAGGCTGGATGGAAGTTTGAGCAACCTGGTCTAGTGGGAGGTGACCCTTAAGGGATCTTTAATCCAAATGATCAAATCTCTGATTCTATGATTTTATTTCTTTTCCATATAAAAAAATCCAAAACAAACAAACAAAACCAAAAAAACCCAAAAACCCCAAACAAAACAAAACAAAACAAAATCCCTGTTTATGGATTGCTTCATAGTCCCACAAAAGGAAAAAAGACAGACTGAATTTCTTCCTCCCCCCACTTTATTTTTTTCTGAGTAGCAAGCTCTTACCTTGTCATTTGTTTATATCTTAGTCCTTGGATAGGTCATGCTGAAACTTCCTTCTAATACTGCTACGCTCTTTCATTCAGGAATAAAAAGCTAAAAATGGTATACACAAGAGATTGCACACTTGTAGAATGCTACTGAATGAATTAAAATGTCTGCTCTATCATTCTAAAAAAAAATAAATCCCAAACTTTAACAGGTATATTTAACTACATCAGTTTGTTGTTCTGGGATACATTTACCTGCAGCTTTAAACTTCCAAATTTTTACTTAAATCAAACCAAGTTGTGAAAATAAAACTGCTAACAGTATAGTTTTCAGGGCGCTAACTCAAAAGTATATAGAATTATCAGGATAGGGAATTGTGCAAACTTGAAATCCAGAAATATCAGATAAAAATGTATTTTTAAAGCTGCAGCAAATCATTTGGTAGAATTTTATTCCCTGATAATGTAATTTCTGCAGGATTAGAAACTACAGCTGGTTTTATCTTTCTCTGATTTGTCTACAAAAGTAATTTATATGATATTTAGACCACTGGGAAAAAACACGGAGCAATCATATAAAAACTATTTCAGAATATTGAAAGCAAGGTTCGTATTTTATTCTGTATGTCTCAATATATGATGAACAAAGTTGTTTCAGTTTGCAACTAAAATTTTCAGTATTGATAAAACACTTGACATAGTAAAGTGCACACTATCACAGCAACTCTTGTACTACATGTGTGCATAACCAGTCAAGCCCAGTATTCTCTCTCAGACAATGATCTGTGGCAAAGTCATGAAAGGAATATGCAAAAATAAAGCTGTAGTTGCCCGTAATAATAATAAAAAAAAATAATAATCATCTGCCAAGAGGTGAAGTTTCTTTTTCCTAATCCATATCAGTTAAGAGAATTTGTGAGGTTTGAATTCCTTCTATAAAAGATGAAAATTATTCTATGTGAAATAGCAGTGAATGTTCTCATTTTCCACATACACATCTAATACTTCACTGAATCCTGCTAAGCTCTTGGCCTCAATTATATCTGAAGTTTTCAAGGTATTATCTTCCATGTTCACTTATTTTTTTTTGTTGTATAATGAAAAAGGTTAAAAAAATAGATTAAGATTTACCTACCATTTCTGAACCTCTATAGCTTTATACACCTCTCTACACTAGAATAAGGCAACAGTATGATTTTGAAGACAATCCTGCAGTTATCTTCATTTTCTGCATTTGGTTTTCAGAGCGTGTTTGCAGAGCAGCTTTGCTCTATGACATGTATTCCCTTGTGAAGAAGCTAAACAGGAATATTACCCCAAAAACCATTCATAATGTTCTCTACCACTCAGTGGGGACATCACGCTGTGAACTTGGTCACAATCACACGGCCACTGGTACTCCGACATAGACTCTGTCTACATGCCAATACAAAGGTCTTAAGCTCCTGTGACAACGAGAAGTGGATCTTGTGCTTTACAAAAGGGGTAATTACTGTGTCCATAATCTTTCAGCCTTCAGCTCATGAGCCTGGAACTGCCCTTCCAGATGAACTTGCCATCTCGGAGACTTTGGTCATCACTTGGACTATGACAGAATTACCTGCTCTAAGCTGGTTTGCCACACTAAGTGATAAGAGCCGTGGGTTGCAAAATTCACTAGGAGAGCAGCCCCCTTCTTGAAGAGAAATTTAGGCTCTGGAAATTGGAAGGGAGGATGTCAAAGACCAGTGCATGGCAGGGAACCTCAACTTTTCCCTCACTGACAAATATTTCTGCACCAACTGGGTCAGTACTTCAACTAAATTACTGGAAAGACAGATCTAGCAACTACTGTTTTGCATTTCAGGCTAAAGGAAGCATAACAGAGCTGGCATCAGATAACTCAGTGTTCTGTATTAGTTGCTACAGACAACGAATGAAAGGTCCACTCTGGATCTTTTCTTCAGGTACTGACAAAACTAGAATAGGACAGTTGAGTTGGGCAGCAGCCACCATACACTCATATTTTGAAATATTGGTTAGCAAAAGCAAGGGCATGAACAGAAATGAACTTTTAGTTCTACCAAGTTTTTAAAGGTGATGGTGCTGGGAACACACAAATGCATTGATGTGCTAGTCATCCATATGAAACAGATTAAAAGAAACAGTGCTTCCTCAGCAGATAAGAGTAGTGTGGGCAGTCAAGGAAACAAAGGTTTGCAGGACTTTGGCCCAAGTATCCAGCTATATCTGATGTAAAGTCCATGAACCACATACAATAAGAACATGAGGAACCACAGAACCATCAACTAACTGATTATAATGAGCTGCTAATCCAAACATAGCCTGCACAAGCACCTGTCTCTTTCTCTATAGTAAACATTTCAAGCACCTCAGTTTATGGAGATCCTGTAGGCATTTATTCAAGTTGTCACATGATACTAAAATATTCTCATTTCCCGTACCACTTTTCCTTAGGTAGAATGAGAGCCAAGCAATCTGTTTCACATGCAGATGCCTCATAATGGACAAATTTGTACCATTATTACTATTTTCTATTTTCTTCACCTGTTTTATCTTATCACTGTCATAATTTTTGATAGATGTGCAGAGTAATTTTAAATCCACTTCTAGAATGATGCCTAAGTCTCTTGTATTTATCCAGATTCTGTTAATTTACAACTTACAATCAAGTATGCTTTCCAATATGAATTATCTGGCATGTCTAAGCACACACTTTTACATGCCATGATCATACTTATTCATTTCATTTTGATGGGTCCTGTACTTACCCATCCAGTTTGTCTTTTTATTTGTTTCATTGACTGTGTCACTGGTCAGCTACTTTTTCAGACTGCTGACAAATGACAGAAACAACATGCATGAACCTTACTACTAAAGAACTCTGAGGCAAGTTTCATTTTTCATAGCTAGAATCACTCTTTTTCTTTGTTTTCTATATGCTACAATGGCATCTAGTATTTCATATTATACACCATTACAATTTAGTTTATTCATATATTCTTTTGCTTTTCCACAAAGTGAAAAAAAAAACCATTGATGAATTGTCGTCTTTTCTGAGCACACTCAAATGATTTATCAAATACTACTGGTTCGTACCTTGTTTTACTTCTGTAAAAGACTTACTTTTTACCTCACAGCATATATATATATTTTTTTCTCTATGGATGGTGTCAGTTAAAATTCCAGTCTTTCCTAGAATATAGACTGACTTGACCTCTGAAGAGCTTGGCCAAGTTCCTTCAGATGCAATGACAATGTTTCTCTCATAGACTCTATCAGAAGTCACAACCACTTCCTTGAAGTGCAAAGAATATTCTTTCTTCTAGCATAGTCTGCAGTTGTGTAGGAATCTGGATCCACGTTTTTTCATATTCAATGTAAATGTCAAATTAGCTCATAATTTCAAGCATTTATAATAGTGTAACTAGGGAGGTATCAATGTATTTATTACATGTACTTAACACATGTAATTATTAAAAGTGATATGTTTTAAATTACAGCAATATTGTGCTGTCAATGTACTCACTTACGGGACATGACATAAATTACAAATGCCTTCCCAAAGCATGATCATCAATCAAAACTACAGATGCTAATATTGCCAATAAAATTAGAAATAGGTTGTCAAGAAGCAAATACAAAAATCATTAATAAAGAAGCTCAAAAAAACCCAAAACCACCAGGGATCTTGGTGAATACCCCTAAAAATGAACTTTCTCCAGCAATGTCAGTTGATTTAGGGACATTTTATAATAAAAATTGAAACTTTACTGATGAACGAAATAGCTAATGAAGAATTTACTATGTAGATCTATTATCAACCAGTGGAAACTTGGTGAAGAAAATGAGCAGGAATTAAAGGAATTACTAATGGGCATCACTTTTCCTTAAGCTCATAAAAAAATATAAAAAAATAGTAGAAACACTTTTTTTAATGAGAAAAGTAGAAATAAAAAAAAGGAAACAACATTGACTTATTCTCTTTTCCAGCTATAAAAAATAGGTTTTGATTAAAAAGCTCAAATATTTGAAATCAGGAAAGTAGTGGAAGGGAAATTCAAACCGATCCTCTGCTATGAATAGGAACAATAATTTTGGAGACTCAAACTGCTGTCTGTCAAATTGACATTAAGAGGCAGCAATTTAATTTCAATTGCCATTGAAATATGATCAAGAATTAAGTATGAGAGATATGTGTAGATTGTTTTCTGTTTTCAAAATGTCTTTTGTCTTACAACTTTATTTCTACCTATAGAATGTATAGTTTCAACAAGAAGAAAGGCAAAGAAAAAAGGGCAATATAAAAGGAAAATAGAAGGTTGATAATTATACTTGTCAAAACTATCACTTGAAAAACAGTGTTTGAGGTGTGACATTTTCCATGGCCTTAAATAATTAACTCTAGACTAAAAGCCTGAGCAAATATGATTAGTCAATTGACTAATGTTATAGACTTAAAAACATAGTAACATTGCACAGTGTTAGAACCATTTATTTTACATGATGTACTTATTTACATTTAAGTAACCATTGCTCCCTAAAACTAATTTTCTCCCTTTAAAAAATAAATCACTTTACTCTTTTTCAGTGATAGTTGCTTAATGAAGCATGTATAAATACTCAGTTTCTTTTTGCATTGCTGGTTAGCATACGGTGTGCCTACCGGGTGGCTGTGTCATGATAAAATAAACCTAATTTCTCAAAGGTGATATGTATAGTTATGATTTCTTTTTAAAATAGAGAACATTCTCTGTAGTGTTTTAAATAAATAGCTGTTAAGAAAGTGAAACTTTCATCACTGGTAGTCCTTTTCCAGTAAGTTTTCTAGGAGTTAGCATGGATCACTCTTTAAGAAAAATTAGCATGGTTCTAACCTTTTCAACCCACCAATGACATAAAATTTTGATCCAGATTAAGTGGTTTGACATATTGTTTCATTTACTTGCACTGTAAGAATGACATAGGCTCATATACATCATAAAACATCAGTATTTAGCTGACTTCTTGGCCTACTTCTTCTGAACCATTTGTATGCTTGCCGTAGTGCCCAGTCTTATTTAACCGTCAACTTTCTAGAGCACAGAAAATTTTTACCTTGCTTTCTTGAGGGCTGAATACAAAAGGGGTATATTCTTGATTAAACTATTGAGCATTTTGGTGTTGAAGATTTTTCAGCAATATAATCCTTCTACAGTATTTAATTTCACTCCTATAATAAACTCTTCGTCATCTCATCTGATCTCCAGCCAATGCATACAATTGTATCATGCTTATTTGTAGAACATAGCATGCACGGGGACTACTTTTAAGTGCACTAATTGCAAATGCCATCATGAAAGGGGGTGTCAAATTCTTCTGTATTTCTACTAGTTCCTTTTATTTTTGCTCTGCTAAAGAGAGAGAGAAAAAAAATCAGTATTATTCATTTGTTCATACAATGAAGTTACATAATGAATGTAACCTAGTGCTTTACACACCTCTTCCAAATGAGACCATAGTACTTTGGAAAATCAGTACTTACGCGGGCTACTGAGGACATTTTTAGCATTATTTTATGCAGCCATGACTCCTCCTATTTTGCCCTCTATGTCCTGAGAGAAATTAACAGCCATTACAAATGAGGTTTGTAATGGTTTGGGTTCCACTCTGCCACATAGGGTTATTAATATAATTCTGTTCTACAAAGGGCATGACAAGGTGAGATAGAAGGATACAGTCTTCACCAGGGTTGTGAAACAGAAGTGACTATTGAAAGTTGATGTAATGACACGGGCAGTAAAAGGAAGCTGCAAAATTCAGGTGCTGTGATGTTCCATTTGAAAAATAGGGGTTATGGTTTTTGGCACCTGGGGAAAATGGATTTTTCTGATGGCTTGAGAGATGATCACCTATAATTGAAAGACTGGAATAATAGGTAACGGTTATTGGTCCAACCCATGAGAAAAAAAGGTAGTGGTTCTGTGAAGTGTAATGGCAGTTAAAACTTACAACCTGCTGTGTAGCGTAGCAGCTCCTAAATAAACCAGCAGACAACATCTTTAGGTGTGTAGAAATTTTATTAAAACAATCTATTTCCACAGCAACTGGTCACTGCAAAGTGTTTCTGCTTTTTTAAATGGAGTAAAAAGAACTACTTTTAAGCATACAGTGGAATTGAATAAATTGACAAAGCCCTGTCAGGTTTATACAAAGCTCAGGTCGGGTCAGGAATTTATACAATTCAGGGTGAAATCTGTTCCTGGGCAGCAAACAGAATGGAGCAATCCAAAATCAGCTGCACAGAGAATCTGATCTGACCATAAAATACACTTCATTGTTGTCTTAGGGTGGATTAGTACTGACGAGGCCAAGTAGTTGCCTGGTGCCCCATAAAAGATGAATTCAGGGGTTGGAGCAGAAATTGCACCAAGAGTAGCATGAATTACTTTTTAATTCCATGTTCATGAAGCACAGTATTAAAAATGCTTTTTTGGTTCAAGGTCAAATCCTTTTAGAAACTACAAAAAAATGGAGAAGAGATGTTGAGCGATTCATTGAGTCAAAGCACATCTCACTGAAAGAACTCAGCAACTAACACCTGAGATTTTTGAATTAATTTTTTGCAGAAAATGACAGAAGAAGCCAGACTTCATGTTTGGTAATTTTGAACTCTGAATGGAAATCAAAACTAATGCGCTCTTTTCAGGAGTCAGGAATTTTAGGGATTTTTTGCTATTTTTAGTGACTCCAACTTTGCTGTTTCCTCTTATATAAACATGGCTACTGGTAAAATGCATGTTTTGTCATTTCACTGCTTAGTTCATAATTGGAAGATATATTACACATACCAAATATTTAAACTATATTTTCCTAGAGGTTTCTCTCCTATTTCTCATACGTAACTTTCAAATATATAATCTCTAAAAAATTGCTAGATGTTTTTGGAAGGTATACTAAAACATCAGTCATTAAGCATGTTTGATTCTCTGAATTCTTACCTCCCCCTCACCACTGGCAAAACAGTAGGACATTTTGATGCATTGACATTATTATACTGAAATATCTAACTTGCGTTAATATTTAGTTATGTCTAAAGTTAGTATTTTGGTCTGCTATACACTGGGTACAGCTTCATGTGTAATATGTAAACTACGATTTGGAGGGGGGAGTAAAAAATCAATAACTTTAATTTCAAAGGAAACTTTCTTCTAAGTATATGTAAAAACCCTTTTTCAATCACTGAAAATTTAAAATAATTTTAAATACATATATGACTAAAAAGGAATATATTTAAAAGCACATTTCCACTTTTAACTCAGAAAATGCATGAACCTCAATATTTGAAATAAGAATTAAATTTAGATATACAGGACGAAACATGATAATGGGAATTTTCATGCAGTTACAATCTCCATTATAAGACTATTTCGTTTAGACGTAGAATACTGTATATTAAGAAGAAAAAAAAAAAAGGTTTCATTTAAATGATACCACAAGAAGAAACATTCTTTGTATTGCCATTTGGTAGTTCATGCTAAACGAAAACCTAGTGCTATTTTTAAAGTATAAATATCTAAAATTATACATACATGCTGTAACAACCAGAAACTTCTTTTTTTTCCCTGCATTTTTAGCATTGTCCATCTAAAGGCAGAAGAATATTTCCATCTCATTGATGAATGTGGAGGAAAGTAAACTTGAGAATGATATCCAAAACAAATACTCCACTTTCTTTTCATTAATTTGATATTCACAAAACTTACAATATATAAGTTGATAATCTCTTTTTCTCTTTAAGTATAAACAAAAAATAGTTCAGTCTTTCACATAAAAGTGAAACAAACCAGGCAAACTGTACTTGTAGTCCTATGCCAATGTTTAAGCGATATCAACCACCTTACTTGACTGATTTTGCAGCCCTTCTGTTTCTTTCTGTTCCTGCTGGTGCATCTCAGGAAATCAAGATCAAATGTTGATCCCAACCTCACTGAAGGTGAAGGAAGTATTTTCATTCTACTGACAGACACTTTTATACCTTTTTCATATAAAGAATAATAAGTCAAGCATTTTACATCCAGCTGTGGATTCTGATTTCATCATTGCTCGTGGTATATAAATCTGACCTGTCAAAAACTCACTGAAGATGTAAATTAGTGTCTTCTTGAAAAGTGTTGCAACACATTTCATCTCATCACTGCTTTTTTGAAAAACAAGAAGTCCTTACATAAAGCCTGTGAAGTGCTTGCAAATGCTTCTGACATAAGAAGATCAAAAGCTGTATGTGTAAATCATGTTTAGTCTTACACTTTCTTAAAAACTATTAACCAAGTATGAAACTGAAAAATGGACCATATATCTTCAGAGGAAAAGTGAAGTTATAAATAATAACTAGAAAACAGAAATAAAATTTTAAACATCGTATTTTCAGTTTTTATTCACAATACATTTTTTCTTTTGTTGTCTACACACCTTTAAGCTATGATTTATATACATCACTTTCACATATTTTATCTCCTTTTCTCTTTTGCTTACAAAGTGTTTCACAAAGGCCAATGAGCCCACTTCCACTCTCCACCCTCCAAATCCCAACAAATGATTTTTCTTGTTGCTTAGACATATTTGTTTAGCACCATTAGTTTCTCAGACTGGGGTGCTTCTCAACTTCCTACTGTCTCTTTATCAATCATCATCCTATTTCCCAGAACTTAATCTGTTTAGAAGTGCTCAAAACCTGCTTATTCATTCTTCTGATCCTGAGTTGCACTCTCTAGCAAAAAACTCTCCTCAGACTTTCCCCAAAAGCTTGTCAGCTTGTCATTCAATAAAAAGTAATGAATGAATAAGAAAAAATGTACCCACGAACAAATATGCAGGCCATAGAGTCCAAGCTAATACAGAGTGTACGTCAACTGGCAGAAACCTCAAAAATAGTAAGTAGAAAACAGTATTACAACAGTATAAACTTATTACAATAGGAGTAAGGCAGGGAAAAAAGAAAAAAAAAAAGGTGTACAGTGAAACAGAACCTTGTGATAAGTTTAGGTAGAAAAACAAGTAGGTGAAAAAGAGACTGAACTTTTATGATAAATGCAGTTAGATCAGGAAAAGAGATACTCAGAATATCATCAAAGCCAAAGCAATGCCAAAAATCATTGAACAGCATTTAACAAAATATCACCAGCAGAAAAATGCAAAGATGCAAACAGAGCTGCTCTCCCCATGAAGCTGTGATATCAAACAGGGCATGAGGACAACAAAGGAAGGATATCAATAATATGGAGCACTTATTAGATCACTGCCCACTGGAAGGTTGGCACAGTGTTAAAGGAAATGACAGCTAAAAAATGTGAGCATATTAGCTCTGCCACTCATAGAACACTGTAAACTTTGCATAAGGGTAAAAACATAAAAAAAATTGAACGAACTAGATATGGAAAAAAGGGAAGGAAAGAAAAGGAAATGAGAGACGGAAAGAAAAGGGTTGGTTGAAGGTGAAGAAGGAAAGAAAAATAAGGGGAAAGAGAAGGGGGAGGGGTGGGGGAAGGGGAAAGAAGGAGAAAGACAATTCAGGAAAGGGAAGAAGGAAGAAAGCAAAGAAGGGAGTGAGAGAGGGAGGGGAGAGAATGAGAGGGAGGGAGGTAAGGAGGAGAGATTATTTTAATGCAAAATTTAGTTACAGTAAGTTTAATTTGGTAACTTAAGAATTTTTTTATATGGGATTTGAATGAATATTTTGAATACAAAGGTATGTATCCCAGGAGCTAGGCAAATACTTTCTAAACATGTCAGTGCTTTTTGCTTAAAAGTCTCATTTATTTCTTACCCTTTCTTCTCTCCAGGTTGACTTTTCTGACTCTGGACTCTTCTGGAAACAGAACATAGCTGAATGTTGACAGATGAGAGAAAATGATCTTGTGGTATTTTCAGTGATATATCATAGTAAAATCCCATACTTCTAGTATTCTGTGTAATGACTGGCAAAAAAATCAGTTGAAGTTCAGATGGGGAGATAAAGAGAATGAAACAACAAGAGAATTAACAACCAAACAAAGTTGGCTGGAGAAGCAGAAAAGGAGGAGAAACGAGAATAAATAAAACCAAAGTGAGAAAAATAGGAAAAAAATTGGCCTAAATGGTCTAAACCAGATTTTTTAACCAAACATAAGACATATTTACAAATTACCTATGGGGCTATGTTTTATATGTTTTTAATAGGGATGCTAAGGTGGGAAAATAAGGTCTAATATGCAATATTAGATTCTCAAAATCCAGTCCAGGAATCTTGATGATTGCCTGCATCAGCCAGCATCAGTGTTCCCATGTAGGCAGCAGGAACACTTCTGGACTTCTATTGGGATCATTTCATTCTTGAAGGACCATGAAGTGAATTCAGACCATCTCTAGTTAATAAAAAAAATGCATGGTAACTCATGGTAAGATGATTTACCTTGAGATTCCTGTAGCATGATACTGACATAGACATTGAACAGGGAGAGTATCTTCCTAGCCAGCAACTACTATAAACGCTGTGTTTCTAGGGAAATAATTTAGACACCAGACTCCACAAATTTGAGATTGGCATACTAGATTAGAATACTTCTGCACAGCCATTAATGTAATGTCAATGTTTGCCTGTCACCATCTAGATTATTGCAAACAAGAAACAATAGTAGGAAAGGGGAAAATGCACAGATACAGGTTTTTTTATAAATTCTTCAGAGCAGGAAACAAATAAAATGGAAGCATACGGAAAAAAATGAGAAGAGGAAAAAAGGGACAACAAGAAAGAGTGACACACAAAAAAAAAAGAACAAAAAAGAAAGCAGAAAGAGGTGAAAATGATGCCCTGAAGCATGATTAAATGTAAGATAGGATGTCAATAATTCATATAAAGAAATGGCTACTTAGAAATGCAAACATTACCTCAGCTTCATATGGAGATACAGTCAGTATACAGGTGTGATGGGGGTCTGAGATCTGTCAGTAATCAATCAGTATTTTATACTAAATAAAAAAAGAGCTTGAATAATTTATACTAAATTTCTCACTCATTCTTGCTTTAAGAAATGAACACAGTAGCTGGAAGCAGCTGGGCTGATGAACTTATGACCATAAGGAAGATGCAGAACACAACTATGTCAATCTGACTCATAAGGCTGCCTACCTATAGCATGGGAACATGTATGGTTGTGACTGCATACAAGGACAAGAAGATGAAAATATGTTTCCATGTCTACTACAGATAGCCTTAGGGTCATCAAGAAAGATGTTGACAGCATGCCCTGTCTCTATGAGGATGTACTACCAACAATGAATCCAGACCCTCTCTAAACCCTCAAAGTAGGACCAATTTCTTTACTTAACCTTTCTTTTCTCATCAAGTAAGGCAGTATCCTGCTCAGAGGGAAGCAAAGAGTGATTTCCTTTTAAGAAAGGTAATGGTGTAGCCACTTGTCATTCACTACTGAAGCTAAGAGCACTGACAGGTTGGATGTATGGTAAATCTAAGAATGTCACCTACACTTTAAAAAAAGATAAATCTCATTGAACCCATATTTTGAAAACATCTTGCTACTAAGACAACTGGTTTTGTGTAATTTCCCTGCAAGAAAGGACAACTCTTTCATGCCAAAGAGCGTATATATCCCATCAGAATATCAAGAGGTATCCCTTCACACTGACACTGGGGTTGTGATGAGAGGACATAAAGACATAGCATAGCGCAAAAAAGTATGTGTGTGCAAGCATGCATATAGTTTAAAACTACTTCAATTTGAATAATAGGAAAAACTATGATAATGATAAAGTATTTCCAGATAATAGGCTTATCTAGACAAGCAACTTTTGCTAAGGGGAAAACCAGAGAGTAGATTTCCTACTCTTTTCTCAATTACAATTTCTATTTGTTCAAAGTTAGTAATGCATTTAAATATTATGCTGTAAGAAAATCCCAATAAATTAAGTCCACAAGTGTACTAGGTAATGAATACTGGTTTGTCCATTATAATTTGATTGTGAGTATCAAGAGTGAGAGCAAACATACCCTAAAATGGTTTTAATTTTTATGGCTATAAATATCTTTCAAACATATAAGGTAGCTGTAGAGAAACAAAGTATGAACATTAATGAATATGACTATTCAGTACTTGCTGCTGTGCTTTTCCTAATTAAAGTGTTATTTTTAAAGATTTTATTTAGTTCATTATATCTGTTGCAATATTTTTGACAAAACTTGGTTATTCTTAAGTGTCAACTTGGAGATGGGAGCCTTAAAGCAAATATGTTGGCACAGTAACTACATTTAATATTCTATTACATATATTTCTGAGAAAATATTTCTCTCTGCTTTCTCTCTGATTTTGTTGTTATATTAGCAATTCCACAATGCATCTCTAAGCAGCAGTTTTGTGGGTGCCTTCATTTTTCTTCTTTCAATTCCTTTATCGTATGTAAAACAAATGAATTCTGATGCTAGTATATTTGCACAATGCTCATCTCAGAACAGTCTCTTTTGTCCTCTGTTATCCTCCCATTCTCTTCTTCACCAAGCTAAGCAGAATACAAATACAACCCATTTTCCAAATATTAAAACACATGAGAAAAGTCCTCAAAAATGAACCCTTTGAAACTATTCATTTCTCCATCTTTCATAACTTTTCTGCATGAAAACAGTAATGAACATCTCCTAATTCTCCAAGTTGCACTCAGAATTCATATGTAGTTAGATTTTGCTTTGAATCCACTAGCAGATTTCAAGCTAGCCATCACTCTCGAACCACTTAATCACAACAGACAATTGTTCTATTTCCTTCCATGCTGAAACAGAAAGCTTAATTTTACTTGGTATTTAAACATATCATGGCATAAATAACTTCCATTAGTACTCCAAGGAGTGTTAATGCTAGACTGCTAGACTAAATTTTAGAACCTACTGAAGCATACTTGTTCCTTGAGTGTTAACAAAACAAGTGAAAAAGGTGAACATCATGCCGCATATTATTCATGAGCTTGTGAGTTACAGTTTCTGTTTTTGTTTTTGTTTCTTACTGTTCTCAATTAACTTCCTGCAAGTCTTTCCATTAGATCAGGTTTGTCTCTCTTTCAGGAGAGCTATGTAAATTTGCATGTTTGGGGAAAGTCACACTGGCATTTTGAAAGGGGTTCATTTTTTTTCCAGCAACTAAAGTGGTTGGGAATTAACTCTTTATAGGCCAATATTTATGCCCCAAATCATTAGAAAGCCAAGCTCCTTTTTCAAAGGTGCAAGGCACAGAACATCTACAGAATATATCTAGAGTTTTACACACATTATCAGAAAGCAGAATACAGTCAGAAATTTATTTAATAGGAAATTAAGGATTTGATGATATTTTGTATAAATTACAGCTGAAATTTTAAAGATAGGCATTACGTATTCAAATTCATAGCAAAAATTATTCTGAATCAGCTTTCCCTCAGCTGTAGCATCTTCTTGTGAAGTAGTGTGTCCTAGAAATGTAGAACATAACCAAACTTCATTGAGCTTCACTATAAGAAACCTTGTGGTTGCTATAACATTGCTGACATGCCTAATGGCTTAATGTGATCTAGATTTTCATTCTGTATACTTCTTTCATTAAGAAAATTATTATTTATCTTGTATTAACATTAGTATCCCTGCAAGTGCTTCCTCCTGCATTTCTTTTTTTCACTTCGTACCCTATTCCCCCAAAATGTAGTTAGATATGAGTTTAAAAATCAAACGTGTTTATTTAAACGGTGAGTGACCACCGGCATGAGCGCGGGACGGAAAGGGCCGACAAACATTCAGTGGCTGGAGTCGGCTGAGAGGCACCGGCACCCCTCTCCTTTCCCGGCGGTGCAGGCGGAGGAAGGTGCTCCCCTGGCCATATCCACCGTGGAGCCTCCGCCTCCCCACCCCAACCTCCGTCCGCTCGCCCGGGACCGCGAGGCGCGGCAGGGATCCTCCCC
>NW_009945315.1:0-3170 GCF_000696875.1 Nestor notabilis
GGGCCCCCGTGCGGGGCCCCTGCCATTGCCATGAGGGCAACGGCAGTGAGTACCCAAATGTCAACAGCTCCACTGCCACAGCCTGACCCACTGGTGGTACCCCTCAGCTGATTTGGGGCCGCCAAACCCATTGGGGCCATGCCGGCTGGAGCAGGACCAGGGTGGTCCCAGGCACACTGTGTGGGTCACGGGTAGTGGTGTGCAGATTTCTAGGGGGCTCCCAGCACCAACCCTGCCACTGTACCATTAAGACAGAGGGGGGCCACAAATGCCCTCAGCCCAGCCGGGCAGCTCTGCACAGAGGTAGGAGCTGTGTGGGGCAGCACAGGAACCCCTTTCCTGCAGGCTCAGCCCCGGGGAATGCGTTCTGCAGCTGGGCAATGATGCCCCGTGTCCCCCTGGCCCAGCCAGCCAGGGCAGGACAGCTGTGGTGTGGGTTTGCCATGCCCATCACCAGGGCCTCAGCCTTGTGGGTGCCAGGGCTGCCTGAAGAGGCTGAAGATGCCCAAGCCTGGAGCTGACACTGCTGCCATGACAGGTCCTACCAGCTCCTGGACTTGGGTGCCGATGCTCGGGCAGCTTCTCTCCAAAGTCAGCAAGTGCTGGGGACACACTGTGGGAGCAGGGGCAGCACCACTGCCGGTGCAGCATGGGGACCCCAGCAGGGCACCGCACGCACCCGACTTCCACAGCAGCATCGCTTCTCTGCCTGTCGGGGACAAGGATGGTGGGTGCCCAACCTGGGACACTGCATGCAGCTGAACAGTGCATCACCACATCACCATGGTGGACAAACTCATCCCAGGGCTGCAGCCCCAGGTCTCTCCAGCACACTGCTCCAGCGCATCAGCTTCAGGTCTGCACCACCGGCTGTGAACGGGCTCTGGGCATCTCCACTGGGTGCATCCAGCTGTGTGGGTGCCACCACCCCCCCTGCTCAACAATGGCATCCAGGATGTTCCCACCACCATGGGGATGTTTCTGCCATAAACGCCCTCTCCACAGGAGCCCCCTCTGCTGCACAGAGGAGCCAGGACATGTTGCATTCTGCCCATGGCCCAGCCGGGGCTTGGTTGTGTTGTGTTTCTGTTCTTGCTGTATGCTAACCGCTAAAGTATCTCTTTATACAGAATACTTACAGATTCTAATATATATTTGTATTTCATTTTGTTATAGTATTTTTATATGTTTGGGGTCAACAAATGATGTTTTCTTTTTGTTTACAGATGCTACTGGGCAGGAAAATGACGGTGGCTTTGTTTGGCCTGTGGGGTTTGTGTGTGTCACTGTTGAAGACGCTGGTTTGTACTAGGCTGGCGAGGGAGGCGCTGAGCATCCTTCCGCTGGCAGAGGCTGTATTGTTTTAGGAGATGTTTGGTATTGTCTATGTTGTCTTCCATGTGAACATGACATTTATTCATTCAGAGGCTTGGCCTCTTCTTTCCTGGAGGGGAAAAGGGGGTAGCTGGTACTCAGGAGCTGCTGGGCGTATGAGGAGGTGGCACAGGCTGGGGAGAGTTGGTCCTGCCATGGCTGATTCCTGGAGCAGCCCTGGCCACCTCCTTTGGCCAGAGAATTGCCTACATAGAATCATAGAATCAACTAGGTTGGAAAAGACCTTTAAGATCATCAAGTCCAACCATTACCCCAGGACGGCCAAGACCACCACTAAACCGTGTTCACTACACTGTGTGGTGCACCCTGGGGTGAGGGCTCATTGCTGGGGAGAGCTGGGGTTATCCATTCAATGCCTTGCAAAAGGAGCCATCACTGCCTGGATCATGTGTGGGGCAGCATGAGAAACTGCAGGGCTGGGTGTGTGCTGTCATGATGGTGTGGCTGTGGGGGACACTGGGCACCTGTAACTCTTTGGGGTGAGAAAGAGGGGTCCTGGGCAGCAGCCCCCAGGAGCACCGAGGGGTTGCACTGTTTGTCCCACAAATCTGTGGCAGAAAACAGCACCACCAGCTCAGACACCAGCATGGGAGCACTCAAATCCCACTTGGCATTTCTATCCCCCCTCCAGAGAGGGGGATCCGCTGCTTCGGGCACTCACTCACCTTCACCCTTCCCCAGTTATCACACCAAACACATGTTGATATCAAAGAAACGTTTAATAAGCTGCAATAAAATACGGACCTTTAGAAAGCTCATAGGGTGAATATCAACAGTGGAGGAAGAAAAGAAAACAAGGTGGTGGGAATCCTTGAGGAGTTCAGATCTGAGTCAGGGACCTTTTACCTGGAACAAGAACACAACTTCTTCCATAGGCTAGGATGAAATAAAAGACAGGAGCACAGAGTTCACAAAATGTCAACATTTAGAGAGTCGATACATATTCAAAGTTCAAATGACCCAGCTCTTATAGCTATACATATTGATTTAAAGCAACTTAATATAACTTTATTTTCTTTTTATATATACACTTTCAAAGGTTCGTCAGGTGAGGTATGTAAACATTATCTAATGGAAACCCCTCTCCACATTTCCAACCGAGAATTCACAGCAGACAGTTCATTTTCCCAACTCACCACACAGTACTTCCTGCTCCCCAGAGCACCCAGGAATAAGACCCACAGCTCCCCCAAGGCACAGCCCCCGCCTCCCATTTCCCACTGCTGGTCTGTACAGTTCACATTGCTTAGGCTCAAACATACAGTACCGGACAGGAGGACTTTTCAGCTCAGTGTCTAAAATTCATACAGAAACAAACAGAGAAACAAAACTCTCCCGGGGAAGCAGATACGGATGAAGGAAAAACATTTGCCATCAGGGTGGAGATAATATTTAAACAGTGAGTGTCTTGAGTAAAAGATTTATTGGGTTGTTGCTGCCTTTTTTCCTTTTCTTTCTTTTTTTACACACCTGCTCCAAGGGCAAAAGAACCGTGGGGCTGGTGAGGGGTCCCACAGGGCCAGCACCCAGCAGCACTCACCACGCCACCTTTCATCACCGTAAAAGCAGCAATGACCCCGCTGATGCTTCCCCACACAGCAAACAGGTCCAGGCAAAAAAGGGGTTAAAAAAAAACAAGAAGAAAATTCCAAACCCACTTAGGAAAAACAAGCCAAATGACCTCGAACCGCCTAGAAGGAAAATTCAAATTGCAGCATGGCAAGCACACAACCTTCTGGAGCCAGCACTGGGACTGTAACAGCGGCAGCGGTGCG
>NW_009945316.1:0-468 GCF_000696875.1 Nestor notabilis
CTGCAATCACAGGAGGGTAGCAGGATTAGAAGCAGTGGGGTAAAGCAGGGACACCCCAACCCTGTTTCCCCTTGGCTATGTGCTGGATCTGACCTAGCATTGCTGCCTCTGACTGCCTTTTTCTCTTGTCTCTTGCCAGTGTGCCACAGCCCTGGGCATGTGCTGCTACATCGCTGCTGCTGACCTCGAGGTAACTGCACCTGAGTGTCATCTGTACCCTGCTGGAGGGCACCCTGGGGGTTGCTGTGCCACCAAGCCTCAGCCCGCAGTGCCAGGGCAGCCTGGAGTTGAGCTGGGGAAGGGGCACAGGGACATCAGTGACAGCCCAGGCCCTTTCCATGGGCAACATAGAGTTGAGCTGGAGGGAAGCCTGCCTTGTAGAAATGGGGTGTCCTGGGTGGAGGAGCCTCCTGGTGCACTTGGACAGGGTGGGTCCCTGTTGGTACCCTGCTGTGCGGCTTCACTGTG
>NW_009945316.1:485-1222 GCF_000696875.1 Nestor notabilis
GGGGTCTCCCCGCATCCAGGACCTGGACTCATGCCTTTCCTGCTTGGAGAGCAGCTTCAGCCCCCCTAGCACATCTGAGGGGGGCTCAGCACCCTCCCAGCATGGCCCTCTGCACTGCAGTGCGCTCCAGTCATGGTCCTTGCTCCTCACTATCTGCCCCCCCTCCCACATCAAGAGCATCTTGGACAAGTGAGTGGGGTGGGGGGCAGCCAGCTGCAGAGAGGGGAGCTCCTGGGGTGGCACCCAGTCCCCTGACTGCCTTCCGGCCTTTCCTGTCCCAGTGGCTGGCTGAGGCTGCCCCCTCTGCTGGCCAGCAGCAGTGTTGCGCTGCGCATCCTGGCTGGGGAAACCATCGCGTTGGTCTTCGAGATGGCTCAGGACATGGAGGTACACTGGGTTACAGGTGGGCAGGCAGCAGAGCAGCAGGGAGCTGCTGGCATCAGCTCCCTGCCTGTGCCCCAACCATGCTGGCATTGATGGCATTGGGACACTCCAGACTGGTCACCAGCAAGTGCCCAGGCAGAGGGACTGGCTCCAGTGATCCTGGTGATAGTGATGGGCAATGCCTGGAGCCACGTCCTCTCCAAACTGCCATATTTTGGCAGGAGGACTTGTGCCACCAAGATACATCGTTCCTGTGTGCCCAACTCAAGGTCCTGGCTACTGAGAGCAACAAGTACCGAGCCAAGACGGACCGACGGAAGAAGCGCTCCATCTTCCGGGACAATATGTTCATA
>NW_009945316.1:1401-3063 GCF_000696875.1 Nestor notabilis
CCCACACGGCTGGTGCCCAGGTTGTTGCTGATGCCCCTCTCTCTGCTCAGAGCGGGGAATACCAGGAGGATACCATCCGTTTTGGCCTGGAGTGCGTGTACCTGGATAGCTGGGCATGCCAGCGCACCTACCAAGCCTTCAAAGAGGTGCTGGGGTCTGGCATCTGCCACCATCTCCAGGTAGGGGCTGGGTGGGTGCCAGGGGGGTGCCAGGCCAGTGCTGGCGAGTGCTGAGAGGCCTCTGCTTCCCCAGAACAACGAGCTGCTACGGGAGATCTTTGGCCTCGGGCCCCCATTGGTGCTGGATGCAGCTGCTCTGAAAGCCAGCAAGGTCTCCCGCTTAGAGAAGGTGGGTGCTGCCACCCACATTTGTGCCCACAGTGCCCTTCCGTGCTGCTGTGGGCTCCAGACGAGTGCCTGAGTGTGGTGGGTGCCAGAGGGGAGCTGGGCAGAGGGGCATCCATTAACCTATCTCTCCTTCCCTCCCCACCAGCACCTCTACAACTCGGCTGCCTTCAAAGCCCGCACGAAAGCCCGGAGCCGAGTGCGGGACAAGCGGGCTGATGTGCTGTGATGGGCAGAGGGGGCAGAGCCCCTAGCCCACCTGGACTGCAGACCCAGCACTGTGAAGGGCCGGCGCCCCCAGCCCTCAGGCTTTTATTTGTGTACAGCAGAGTATTTAATGCCTGGAGCTACCCCGCCAGGGGCTGCCCCCTCTTTTATTTTTTTTAACCAAAGCAAAAAGAAGGATCAAAGAAGAGCGGGGGGAGGTGGTGGCGGCGTGCTGCTGTGTGCCTGCTCTGGGGCTGGGGCTCCGTGTGGCATGGTGGAGGGGGTATCACAGGGCTCCTGCAGCCCCTTTAAGTGGGCAGGGCTCATGTACCTCCTCCCTGGTCTCATGGGGGCCTGGCACAGCTTGAAAAGGCTGGGTGGGAGGGCAGAGCCATACAGGGCTGCAGGGCAGCTGGCAGCACAGTGCCTGTGCTGGTGGCCCCAGTGTTTGTGCTGGTGGCCCAAGTGTTCCCCACTGCCATGCTGGGCACAGCTTCTGCCTCCACAACCACCCTGGTATCCAGGGGTGGTGGCAGAGCAGTATGGGGCATCAGGCTCTGCCCAGCCCTTCCAGCTGCCAGCTCTAAGCCTTTTTCCAGCCAAATGCTTTATATGAAATAGTTCTCTTATGAGAAATAAATTACAGGGGGGTGGCACAGTGGGTGAGTCCTAGTGCTGCCCATGCAGCCTCAAGGGGCTGCTGCCTGTGTGGGCATGGGTCTGTGCCATCTGGGAGTGCCTTCTGCTCTGGGAATGTATTTGTGGTGGTGATTTTCTAAGACTTTGATTACAGGAGGTAATTAAAAGGCTAATTGGAGAGTGCCTTCTGCCTTCTTGTTAGGAGTAAGGGCTGTCACTGCCTGAGTGCCAGTCCTTGCAGCCATGTCCCTTTCTCTCACAGCCTGGGGTGGGGGCCAGGATTGCCTCTGCTACTACTCTGCGCCACATGGGGCGATGCTGCCAGGTCTGAGTGGGGTGTGGGGCTGGTAGTGCTGCCTGCTTCCCCTTCCCGCCCTTCAGTACCCCTTTCCATGGTGGCCCAGTGCCCATGGTGGGGCCAGGAGCAGCTCAGCGGTGCCCACCAGGCTCAGTGCTGGTGTTCAGGTGAGCC
>NW_009945317.1:0-240 GCF_000696875.1 Nestor notabilis
TGTCGTGTGGGACAGTGTCGAATGCTTTGCAGAATCCAGGTAGATGACGTCAACTGCCCTGTCACTGTCCATCAGTTCCATAGCCCCATCATTAGAAGGCCACCAGATTGGTCAGGCAGGATTTCCCCTTAGTGAAGCCATGCTGGCTGTCACCAACCACCTCTTTGTTTTTCATGTGCCTCAGCATGCTTTCCAGGAGAATCTGCTCCAAGATTTTGCCGGGCACAGAGGTGAGACTGA
>NW_009945317.1:550-25553 GCF_000696875.1 Nestor notabilis
GGCAAAGAAGTCATTAAGAACCTCAGCCTTCTCCAAATCCAGGGTAGTCAGTTCTCCCGATAGCTTCCGGAGAGGATCCATGTTGTCCCTAGTCTGTCTTTTATTTGCTATGTACCTATAGAAGCCTTTCCTGTTGTCTTTCCCATCTCTTGCCAGATTTAATTCTAACTGGGCCTTAGCTTTCCTAACCTGGTCCCTAGCTTCCTGGACAACTTTCTTATATTCTTCCCAGGCCTCCTGTCCTCGCTTCCACCTTCTATAAGCTTCTTTTTTCCTTCTAAGTTTCCTCACCAGCTCCTTATCCACCCATGGACGTCTCCCAGCCCTCCTGTTGCACTTCCTTCTAGTCTACTCTGAGCATGTAGCAGGTGACCCTTAAATGTAAACCAGCAGCCTTGGGCCCCCCTGCCCCCTAGGACTATATCCCATGGAACCTTACTAAGCAGGTTCCTGAAGAGGCCAAAGTCTGCCCTCGTGAAGTCCAGGGCAGTGAGCTTGCTGCGTGCTCTTCTCACTGTCCTGAGGATCTTGAACTCGACCATCTCATGATTGCTACAGCCAAGGCTGCCCTGGAGCGCCACATTCCCAACCAGCCCCTCCCTGTTGGTGAGCACGAGGTCAAGCATGGCACCTCTCCTTGTCAGTTCCTCTATTACTTGCAAGAGGAAGTTGTCTTCCACACAATTGAGGAACCTCCTGGATTGCTTGCGCTGGGCTGTCCCATCCCTTCAGCAGATATCAGGATCGTGGAAGCCCCCCATGAGGACAAGGGCCTGCGAGCGTGAGGCTGCTCCTATCTGTCTGTAGAGCACTTCATCCACAGATTCCTCCTGGTCAGGCGGTCTGTAACATATCCCTACAGTAATGTCCCCCATCGCTAGTCTCCCTTTGACCCTGATCCACAAACTCTCTGTTCACTCATCACCTGTTTCCAGACATAACTATCTGTAGTAATCTGTATCATCTATAAGTCTTGCAGAGTTCTTCCACAGTGTATTTCAAATTTCTTGATGTTATATTTGGCTTAAATGATCATACTGATAACCCACATATGCCTCAGGCTCATTACCACATAGGTGTGGAGAACATTATTAAACCAACA
The DNA here is from genome assembly GCF_000696875.1 of Nestor notabilis. NCBI lineage: Eukaryota > Metazoa > Chordata > Aves > Psittaciformes > Psittacidae > Nestor > Nestor notabilis. Next base: position 1,653 of record NW_009945317.1, read on the forward strand.
GTACAGTGAAAGAAACTCCTGAGTATTGTGTTCTGCCAGATGTGTGAGAGCTATTACACCTTTGTTCCTATTACAGTATTCACAGCTTCCCATTGTTTGCACTGTAAGATTTTGTTTAGTGAAAAATAAATAGGTTTAGGAGGCAATTTCCCATCAGTGAAGCAGAAAGCATATTTTTCTTTATGTGCAGGGTAATCAACACAGAAGTGTCCTGCTCTATAAATAAGGCTTTCCTGGCATGACTGCAACATTAATTGCTATTACTGCTGTTTATATTTAAAAATTTATGCATAAGATGTCACAAATATGAACCCAGTAAGGAAGAGTTAAGGGAGAAAATAATTGCAGGGTACATTGAGGAAAACTTCAGTTGGACAGGGCCATTTCTGAGTTGAACCTCCAAAAACATAAGAGCTTTCCAAAAGCCCCAGTAACAGGCACCAGTTATCATGGAACAGCCCAGTGGGACTGAAAAATTATGAAGGTTCAGCATGAGTCAAGCTCTGAAGCATAGGTTGTGACAAGGGCAGTGTGGGACTGCTCTTCTACCTCTATTAGCTTCATGCAAGGAAGCGCATCCCAGGGACCTTCTGTATCTCCCCTGCTTGTCCACAGCTTGAAAGGGAATTGGCATTGATTTTAATGAAGACAAATTGCTTTGACATGTCTGTTAGAGTTCATTGTTTTGCACTATCACTTGTCATTGAGAATCAAGCCAGATCAGTCTGCAACCTAAAAGCTTCTGTAAAAAAACCCTCACCTTCTACTCACGTGTGAAAATTTAAATATATGAAAATTATGGACATTTCTGTATTTAAATGAAGTGATGGTTTACTGTCTCCCCACGAATTCAGAACAATCAGCAATGAGGCAAGGCTGATATAAATTGAGATGGCTTACTGGCAATGATTCAAATTCAAGTAGAATACATGGTATTTAATATCCTTAACCTAATCACTGCATATTTTGTATAAATACAAGTCTAGTTATGAATATCATAAACATGAAGATGGAAAAATCTTGGGTTTAGTAAAGGCAGCTCAGAAGGACCAATTGTGGAGGAAATCCTTACTGTGTTTACATTTTATTTGAAAATACTCCAATAATCAGGATGCTGCAACTGTGAACAGTTTGTCCTAACAACAGATATCAGGATCAGTTCACAGCTATTTACCTAACCCATTCTCAACCACCATTACTAGTAGTAATTCCAGTGACTGCAGAATACATTAAATAACAAGATATTACTGCTGGAGTCCTCAACAAATCTAGAACCAAATAACTAGCACTCCCAGTATCTAACATACATGCATGCATTGTTCCTCTGAACTCATGTAAATGTTAACCTGAATAGAACCTGCAGCACTTTGAATCATCACAGAAAAAAAGAAAGTATATTATTCATGGGCTACAATACTGCTTTCTGAAGAATACTTAAAGACATATTTCTCATAACATTTTGGTATAATTTCAATAGATGGTTCAAAGCATATGGCCAAGATTCATTGGTTCATTACCCATATTTTTTCTATTTTTTTCAATGTACAGCAGTGTTTCACTGAGCGTTTCTCCTGACTGCATAGTGTATGGCATTCTGCTTTTCAGTAACAGAATGAAATAACAGCACTGCCGTTGGTTTGAAATATGAAGAAATAGCATTATTACTTGTGTATGAAATCTAAAAATCACTGCACTATGACCTTAATTTTAATTGGCTTTTTCTTGAAAAAAAAACAGCTAAACCTCGCCACTGATAAAAAACCATTCCGTTATTTCTAGTGAGTTCGTAATTCCTCAATGAGCAATGTATTAGCTAGTAACACAGACACTTATTTTTCCTCACACTGCAGGGAACCAGATATATATAGTTATATCTAGAGAATCATCTGACCTAAAGGAAGATGTCTTGTTCCCCAGAAGTTAAAAAGCAGATTTTAAAAGGAAATCATTAACATATTGGGTTTTTTTCTGTGTAAGCCTTCGTTCAGCACTCCAGTCCACTCCAGGTACCAATGTTGTCTTTAGTTCCTGACAGTACACTGTAGGCTTGTTTAGTCAAATGATTGCATTAGCTTTGCTTGTATAAAAACAGAGACTCAAAACAGTGTCTAGTAACCTTCAATATATTCCATACTTTTTTTCTATTCTACCTAATATTTCTAATTTACATTTTGTAGGTATTTTTAACAGATAGCCTTCCTTCTTTCCTATTTTGACAGCAAACTCTATGTTATATAATGAAGAATATTAGCATTTTCTACAAATATTCTTGTTTTATTCTGATAATTTTACTATCTTATCTTCAGAGTCTAACCTTTACATCAAATAAGCAGATCCCATACAAATCAGATTCATGGTTATGCATGACTGATGTAATTAAAACTCTTAAGGGAACATGTAAAATAAAAACTTTTCAAGATTGTCCTGCTTAAACTATTGTTACCAAAGACAGTACTTATCATTTCATTACTGAAAATGGAAAAGTGACATTTATTTTCACACGTCCTGTTTTTCAGCAATGTTGAGATTCACTAAAAAAAAAAAAAAAAACAACAACAGTATGAGATGGAAAAGTTTTCATGAGAAAATCTGAATCCTTTTTTTTCTCCTGTACTCAGACTCACAAGGCCAGGGTCCCTTTTCCTGTTTTAACCTTAATCAGTCACATGGCCATACAGGATGCAATGTTCACTCAAAAAAGATCAGTATAGATCCTGCTCAAACACATATTCTCTTACCCCCTTATCTTTCCCTTCTTGAATAGGTAGTCTGATAGTACAGGATGCTTTGCACTGGCACAGAAAACAGTTACATCAAATCCGTGTTCAGCAATTCAAAACATTCAACCAGTCACAGCATCTCTTCCAGGCTATTTAGCAAGGTTATACTCTCTTAATAACTTATCTTCAGAAATAGTGACATTTGTATTATAAAAGTGAAAAAGAGAAGATACTTTACAGATAAGTGCCATTTATTCAAAATACTTCCATGTTAAAAGTCATTTTATGAGTGTCCTTTATACACAGGCATATCTTCACTTTTGAGCAATTATTCATCATTTACAAGTTCATAATTTGGGAGACTTTTGAACTCAAAATGAGTAAGAAGCCTACACACTGCCTTAAATGGCTGAACAAGCTTTGATAACACTTCATAGCTAAGAGACCCAAAATAAATTAAATAATGAGTAGGGAAGCTTGAACCTTTCCTAGTCTGTCTGTGAACACAGTGAAAAGTAGCAATAGTCTCCCAAATCTATGATATAAGACAGAAATCTGTTTTACAGACACAAAATCTCCTGTTACCATAGTGATGGGGATGGAGCAAATGACTAAAAATACCTGGTTTTATTCACACTGTCTTAGGAATGCGACCTAAATGACATATAATGCATGATTTCCCATGAGAAATTAATTGCATTTACTGGGAGCCAACCCTGAGAAGCAGATAATGTGCAGTATGATGCGTGGTCAGCCACTCAAAGAGACCACCTTCTCAAAGATGCAGGTTGAACAGAGCTGGCTTGAAGAACATATGTAAAAATTAATGATAAAAAGAAACCCATGAGATTATTAATGAATCAACAGCACCAACTAAACAGGGTTTTCTCTCACTAAATAAAGTTATATTTTAAAAGAGTTATTTCAAATTGCTTTTATGAATAAATGAACTGTAATCTCCAAAGAAAATCACTGACTGCAAGAAACAGCCAGTTGTGATGACTGCCAAAGTTAGGAAGCCGCAGAGGTAATATAAATTCATGTTTAGACCCGCTTTGGTTCATAGCACCTACATATGTCAGTAGAAACCGAAAGTGTGCTACTAAAGTGCTAGAGGAGAAACTGCGAGCAGCACCTCCCATCTCAACTTGTGAGGTACCTGAAGAGACTGTCTCCGTAAGTCTCAGCAAGGAGCTGCTGCTGCTGTTCTACACTGAGAGTAGAGCGTTGCAGGCTCCTTCAGACTGCTCTAGGAAAAAGAAAAGACAGAAGGAAGCTGAGATTCTAGCTTTATTTGAAGGGCTTAATCAATTACAATTTTATTTCTTCAAGGTAGAGCAAATTAATGTCAATTTAATATTTCAGAAAAACACATTTGTCTTGTAAGGCAGACTTTGCACTCTAATATTTGAAAACTATAAATGTAGAACAACAAAAAAAGACAATACATTAGGCAGCAACATCTTACTGCATCCACAAAGAAACTTTGAAGGTATAAATTTAAGACTTCCTATTAAAGCTTCAGTGGTTCAACCATCAACTATCATTTCATTACAGTATTAAGTGTAGTAAAAACTTTTCAGCCATCCATCATTAGACAGTATGTTATGAGATATGTAGCCTGGGATAAGAATGCACCTTTTTAGGAGGATATGGGTTATGTTTTAGGAATTAATTGGTTGTATTTTTTGGGGTATTTTCCTAACACACAGGGGAAATCAAATTTTATCTATATACTTTTTTTTTCTTACGCAATGTTAGGAATGTAAGACCTGATTATGGGATTTAGAAGTCAAAACTGAAACTATACTGTGAATCTTCAGATTATATGATTTGCACTAGCAAGGCATTCAGCCTACCCACTGGGTATGTTCAAATTAAGTTTTACAATCCTCCTATTTTTTCCTGAAGTATAAAGCTTTATAAATGAAGAATTAAAGGACCAAATGGAAATGAGAATCAAGGTATAAGCAATTAATACATATCAAGCTCAAAAGGAGAAGAATCAATTAGAGACTAATTCCAGTATTTAGTGGGTGATATTTTTTTTCCTTTTCAATGCTAATGCCTATTTCAAAAGAAAAAAAGAAAAAGGAAAAAGAGAAAAGGAAAAAGGAAAAAAGAAAAAAGAAAAAAAGAAAAAAGAAAAATGAGAAAAAGAAAAAAGAAAAAGAAAAAAGAAAAACTCACAAAAATCCAACTTGCAGTGTCACATTTCAATTCATGGTTGAAAACATACTAATCCTCTTTTCCCAGCTTTTCCCATGAGGAAAGCTATTTTCTAGTGTATGCACTTATCTAATCTCAAATACCCTCTGTGATGAGACAGCCACCTCTTACTCTGGAAAAGGAATTTGAAGGGCCATGGATCAGACAAAAAGGAACTTTAGATTAAATTTTGAAGTCTAAACTGTTTTTTATTTCCTTAACCGTTTTGTATAATCCTTGGGGTGATAAGGACTACACAAATAGAAACATTCTGAAGAAAGCAGAAGGGAGAGATCAGAGCATCTGGAGTTAAGGAACAGGTAGTTTTCGTATTAGCCAACTACTTCTCTTTCCTCAGCACTGCTCTGCTTATGTATCAGGAGAAGCAGCCTTTATGTCTCTGCCTCCTTGATTGTGCCTTCAAGATACTGTCATCTATGCTTCTCCTGACCACTGCTGTTTATACTATTGTGTGTGTCCATGTGTGAACATCTATCTACCTCTCTTGCTTAACTGTACAGTGAGCCATAACTAATGAGGAAACAGAGGAAACAAAAGCAGGTATAAAAAAATAGTTCCATGAATAAAATAATGGATAAGATAATACATGGATTGTTCAAAAAAAACAACAAAAAAAATCTGCAGAGGGATCCTCTTTCAAGAGGCTCTTTAATGGTACAAGGTATTTATTTCTTTATGGGAGATATTTAAGTGTTATTCATTTTCCACACAATGACCCAAAAATATAATAAGGCAATAATACTAGGAGAAAAAAAGTCTTGTCAATAATGAATGAAAAGGATAAAGTGTTAAGAAAATTGTGATGATATCAGTTTTGCACTCTGTCACCTACTATTTCACTACAAATCTTCCCTTCTTCACAGTTTGTGACACTGCCAATCACTTAACAGTTAACAAATTAACTAATAATTCCTCTCCTTAACAAGTGACCAGGAGAAACTCTTTATTCAAGCTAAATCCTATAGTTCTGCAGTTGCAGAATGACACCTTAGAAATGCAGCTGTGCGTACGGAGACACGAAATCTTCCTTGCACCACAGATTTTTAAGTAATTGTGTTGCAGACATGGAATATTTCTTAAGGATACAAAGACCACTGAAATTAAAGATAATTATATCAAAAAATGGGATTACTTACTTTTTTTTTTTTTTTTTCCATCTGGTCCTCTAATTCAAAATACCAAAGTGGTAGAGAGATGCAAAACACCAGTTCAATATTAATGCAGGCTATCTCTTTACAGTAGTACCTCACAACTGCTGGTAAGGGTCATCCATGACTTGTAGACTGTAATTACAAATATGTTTCACTTTCATTACTGTAAAAAACAAGTGAAAGGTGACTAAACAAACAAATGAGGAGGTGGAACTAAGAGATGTGCAGTGTATAAGAAAATCTTAAAAGAAAGCAAGAATAAATTCCATTGCCGTAAACTCATATAGATAGATACATAGAAAACAATTACTCTATAGTGCTGATAAGGGATTATCATTTCCAAAGGTGATTGGATAAAACTATTTTGGGATAAACTCATTTTATGACAAATTACAACAGTAGGTCAGGAACTATGTGAAATACTACCTGCACATAATCAGAATCCTGGATGAAAATGTTCTATATTTCAGCAGAGGAAAAGTGGAGCAGTGAAACTTGACAAGGGGAGAAACTTTGTGTTCAACAGTCATTTTTTGATTAAAAAAAATTCTTTGGGAGGAAAAATAAATGTTTGTTTTCTACAACCCAGGAGTAGGTATCAAGATGCTGCCCCACCTCATCATTAATTATACAAGTGACAAAAACTTCTTCTCCTCCAGTATATGAAGAGAAGGAATATTTTGTAAAGGTTGATGATTACCCAATAATATGACTTGATTTTTATTACCCTATTTTTAGATTCTGGAAAACTAATAAAATAGATTATTTAATGGATGACTTAGTTCCTACTTGACCCACTTATTTGATCAGGTGAAAGTTTTCTTAGACAGTTACAAAACTTAGAAAGTTTTACTTAGAAAGTATACTTCTTAGATAGGAGGCTTAGACACCACCAGAAAAATTATATATTTACTGAAGTTAAGCAGCCTCCATTAACACTCAACCTGCAATGTGCATAAGCTCTTTTAACTTCATATAAACTCTGAGACAGAAGACAATGCGTATTACAGCATTCTCGTATGTCATTTCTCAGGAACTGGCATTTCATTTAGCAATACTAGATGACAAACATGAAAAGCAGTAATTATACTATAGAACCTATGATTTTTATTTTTTTTTCTATAATTGAAGATTAAAACAGAGTGGGAGAAGAAGAGTGCAATAAACAGTCTTAGTTACAGCCTGTTTCTCTACCTGAAAAACTGCAAGCCTCAGGATTAACAGTACAATATGCGTATACATCAAGACTCTCTGAAGGCAGAGGCATCAAATGTCACACAGGCCATTCTCTTCTAGAAACTAATAGAGAGCTTTCTTGAGGTCAAGTATTGCAAATAGATCCCAGCAGAGCACTCACTATCACTGAATTGTCCCTAACCTTGAAGATGCAGAATAGCCATGACAGACTAGCTGAGCAAAGAATTAGAATCATAGAATCAACTAGGTTGGTAAAGACCTTTAAGATCATCATGTCCAACCATTACTCCAGGACTTCCAAGGCCACCACTAAACCATATCACTGAGGGTCTTATCTACATGTTTTTTTAACACTTTCAATGATGGTGATTCCACCACTTCCCTGGGAAGCCTGTTCCAATACCTGGTTACCCTCTCTGTGAAGAAATTTTTATAGAAAATACTAATAATAGTCAAGAATTCTTACACTACTGGAATATAAGTGGTACATGGATTAAGCATTCAAGACATTACCTTAATCTTTCCTCTCATGAGCGCCCTGTGTTCAAGCCACCCTCTCACATATCTTTGAATGCAAATGACTGCTTTAAGCACTCTTCTACCATTAGGATGCTTTCTACAATTGCAAGAAGCTTCAGAGTTACATTTTTCTTCTGAGTTTGAAGGTTAAAGTGTTTGTCACTAGGAATCAAAGTACAGAATATTAATTTTTTTCAGTTTGGTGGACAAGTGCTTGAACTATAAATCAAAATTCTAGAAGACAAATTGTAATATGCACCTAAAATAATTACAGAATCATGTAGAATCCTTTCATTCACATGAATAGCTTGAAAAGACTGAAAAAGAACTGTTGGTCATTTACCATTTACAATTATGAATTAGCATCCAAATCCACTTGCCAACTCTTCTGCTGCAGCTGCATAGATCTGCACAATGCCCATGGCTTTGTAAACTGTAAGGATTATGTTATTATTTTCAACATTGCTAACATTTTGAATTCCTATTCAACTATACAGGTTTTTTACAAAATGGAGAACACAAAAAGTCATATTCTGTGTGAAAATAGACTATTTAAAAAAATAATTTGAGTAAGACTAAAAAAATAGCTTGCCTAGCAGCTCCTACAGTTGAGCTGGTAATACGAACTATAGCAGATAAACAAATTGAAACTTTTAAATGTCTCTTCTATCTGAATATTAACTTCCACTGATTTTCTTAATGTGTACTCATTGTAGTTGCCACGAAATTCCACACATACCCCACCACAAAAAAAAAAAAAAAAAAAAAAGAAGGTTTTATAAGAACATAGAAACATATTGAAATGAATCCTTTTCAGAAGAACACACCTGGAAATACTGTATTAGATTTTCCTGTCAAAACAAGAAAACAGAAACACCAGAAAAGCCAAGATATTCAAAACCTGAATTGTTGTACATGTATTTTATTTGCTACAGTAAAATTACTAAAAGTAATTTTAAATCCCTTATAGCCCTCAACTTTGTCTTAATACAGATGAGTAGAAAGGAACTCTCCAAAGTTCCATCTCTGCACTCCTCCTGTGTGATTACTTCACTATGTCCCACTCTGAGGAAACGACCAAAATCTATATGATGAATAATCAAAATGCTAGATTTTGCATTTCAAGCAGTGTAACTGGCAGAAATTTAAAATGTAGCTGAGGATTTTTCATCCACCATATTTAGAGCTTTCTTTTTCTCTGAATGTACAATTGTGCATAGAAATAGTAACTTTATAGTTCAGGTCATAAGTAGCTGTCTGCTCTAAAGTCAGTTGTAATTTTACTTACCACATCCAGATTGTGCCAAGACTAAACCAATCTGCTTGAAATATCATTGAATTGAGGGGAAAATGCTTTTCGATACTTGATCTTAATTAAGCAAAGTGCTAGTCAGATAAAATGCTTGAAAATTTGAGATGAGTATTTCTCAGATCTTGTCTTTTGCTTTTTTTTCGTTTGTTTACTTGGCTGGTTGGTTGGTTTTGAGGTTATAATATATTGGGGATTTTTAAACAAAATAACTTAGATTATTAATTCCAAACGGATTATTTTCTGGTATCCTGTAGCACTTTCTCCCTCTAGCCAAGAGCCTGCAAGATTTTTCATCAGACCATCTTCTTATAATTAAAAAATATAATTTGTACTAATTCATCATTCCACTCTATGACACAAAGACAAATCTGTTCCATCAATCTTGATCTCTACTGGCTAAAAAATCTTTCAGGTATTTCATATAGCCTCACAGCATGGGACCACAATTTCACCACTCACTTATAATTTGATACACCCTCTAACCTTTCCCACTGAACAAAGCAGTCAAACCTCTACCAGCTTCATTCAGCTCCATACCAGTAGAGGCTGTACATTTATTATTTTTCACAGAGATTCTATCAGAAAACAGCAGCACTTTAATTTGGTCATAGGGTTTCAATGAAATTACAGTTTCATAGGTTGCGAAGAAATACCCTGAGTGAACTTACCAACATGAGAGTTTCTAGATAGATCTGGCCAGTTTGCAAGTGATGTCTATCTACTTAGACACTCTGGTCTGATCAAATCCACCATCTTTAAAACCAAGGAACATTATGTGAGATGGACAGGAATGGAACCACCTGATTTATTAGATACACGGGCATATAGAATATACACAGTATTTCTGCAGGGTTTTTTTTTCCAGATTTTGAGAAAAAGTTTATCACAGATATTTGCTTATGTTGCTTGGGAAGGCAGATCCCAATGTGCTATCTTACAGGAAGAAAAGTTTGATATGTTTTCTTAACTTCCCACCCTCCCCCCATTTATTTCAGATTCTGTGTATACTTAGACTTTTCAAACAAGATCCCTAAATCACTATGTAAGTTGAGGTAGACGTAGGTTATTTGGGGAAGGAGGGGTACTTGGGTGGAAGGAGGGAAGGTCTTCCTAAAACAAATCACAGAATGGCTTGTGTTGGAAGGGACCTTAAAGCTCATGTAGTTCCAACCCCCTTGCCACAGGCAGGGACCCTTTCCACTAGACCAGGTTGCTCAAAGCCCTGTCCAACCTGGCCTTTAACAAATTTATTTATTTGTTTTTATATGAAAGCGTATTTCAGAACAACTCTGATTTTGTAACCATTACATTCTTTCTTAGATCCATGATAATAAAAATGGTATGAAAGATATGGACAAGTGGCTGTTTGAAAGATCGAGTGCACAATCAAATCCTCACTTAGGTACAGCAGCTGTCTGCACTACAGATGTCTTTGTAAAATCAAATTCATGCTGCAGATCCGATGGTAATGCACTGAATGGCTCTTCCTACTGAATTATACATGGGGCGATTTTTTTTGATAATCTCACAATTTAATTTCATGCAATTTACATATTCTGATTAATAGTGCTGTGTACAGATATATTTAATATGCTCTGGCACTGCTGTATAAATAATGTTTTATATCAGTATTTTGTGCTGTTCTTAAAGATTAATTTATTTTAAGGTTGTATTCAGGTTACTCTGATCTTTCTCTTATATGCCACAAAAAATGCACACTAAACTACACTTGCTTAACATGATTTCTCCCAGTTACACTATCTGTGATGATTACTTTTACAGGAAAATTTGTTGTTTTAATAGAAGAAAACAGCTAATAGGGAAAAAAAGAAAAGTGGGTTTTATTTAATAAGTGTTTAGAACATACTAGAGCAGAACAAATACTAAGCATGATGTTTGAAAAAGAATTTCTATCAAACAGTTTATCTACATTAATATATATTCCATGACTTAAAAATTTCAGTTCAGATAATGCTACTAATTAGTTTTGGCTGATATTGGAGTATTTTGTATGCCCCATTTATAAAAGCTGTTTGCCCATCTGTTAATAGGTTGGAAGTGATTAAAGGACACTTATTTTGGCTGTTGCAAAGGCCAAATCATTTTAAAGCTGTAAATATGTGATAAAATCAGCTAAAGGTTTGCCAAGTTCAGGACCTGATTTTCTTAAAGAGTTGTGGTGTCTGCTTCCTTTCCCTCCTGCCTAAAGTATCTGTGAGTTGCCAGTATATAAAAGCAAAAATTAAGCCTACATGATAGGCAACACTTACTATCTATTTGTTTAAACAGAGGTTTTAATAAATGTTGAATGTTTTTCAGATATCTAGCTAAAAGAATTTCTGCTGTTTGTATATTAACTTTGAAGCATTGTTTCTGAGATCTTAACTAAAATGTGTAATGTAATGTAATCAATCAGTATCACTGTATTTTAATACCCATGCCTTCTCTTCCTATTTCATTAGTGTGCATAAAAGAACAGAAAAATGAGAAATGAGTCAAAATGGTAAATATCAGAGGAAAAAGAAGACAAAAAAGATGGTAAAGAATTTGGATCAAGAGGACAGGCATAGACAGTGAGGTGGGAATCAACAGCAAACAAAAAACCCTATGGCAAGAGATTTATATGTGCCGTTATTTGCAAGACAATCATAGACATCAGTTCCATTTGTGGAAGAGTATTTCAGTCATGCGTTTAACTACAATGAAGACAAGAATTAGCCTTGTACAGACAGCTGGAATAACTCCTGTATATCATTTACATCCTAAGGTCCACCTGAAGGCAAATCTCATGTATCAAATTACACACTACTTTTTCTCCACATATTGAATTTGTTGCTTTACAATATCAGGACAGAACTTAAACTGACCCTTACTCCATATGAAAAGTAGTAGTGGAGTTGTGAAAAGAGTATTCAAACAGATATTCCAACCCTGGTTTGTCTGCAAACCCCTGAATAATTATTCTCCTTGGCTGGATTTGAACTGTAATACCAAAGAGAAAAGACAAATAACTAACCCTAGACTTATTTGCTTCACCCACAGATTTAATTTTGTAAGTGAGCAACATAAAGTGCTATGCACATACATTAAAGACGTACCACCTGCTTTGTACTACTTTAATGGAAAATCTGTCAAGCACTTTCTTTAATGATTATATGTCTTAAAAATTCAACAAGTGAAAGGATTATCACTGAAATCATATTAATCTGCAAAGGATTAACAGCCTACTGTTTAAAGACTTCATGAACTGCAATAGGAGATGATCTAAAAAAAAATGCAAAAAGCTTTTCACATAAATAGTGCAGAAGGATTGTAGAGGTTGGAAGCAGCAAAAGTGAAAAGAGACTGAAACAAAAAAAAGGTGATGTGAATCAAACACTTCAGCACTGAAAATACAACAAAACCATAGAAAACGTGCTGAAAGCTGTAACATCCTTACTACCTGTACTCATTTTCTTTGTAAGTTTCTGTGACCAGTTGCACTCTCATTATCATTTGTAATTTTAAACAGATTTAGATACATTATCTGAAATGGCTTATTTAAAGCATGAAATAGAATTTTATTGAACATTTTGAACTTAATGAAACACTGAGAATGAAGTCTTGATTTTCACTGATAAAGACTTCTTTAGGGGATAGGAAGACCTCTCACAGTTTATAAAATACTTTATCTTCAGCAGTACACAGCTTAGCTTTTAGAATTTCAAGGCACAAATAGATTGTTTTATTTCTTGGTAATATTTTCTATGCCTGTAGGACATTAATGAAATCATGGCCAGGCATTTCTTGTTATTTAATGGCCAACAGAGTTCATTTCATTAAACCTCATTCAGTAGTTATCCATATTCATGAAGACACTTAAGGATGTGTTTGATTTTAGCTTTAGTAGGATTTAAGAATATGGTTAAAGTTAGGCACATACTTAAAATGCTATGCTGAATTTGAATGGAGGCAATTGCATGCTTACCTGAGCTAAAGTTAAAATTAAGCATATGCTTAAGTGTTTTGCTGAATACAGATGGAGTGCTGAACTGGAGCCCAGTGATTACTCATAAGTGTCAGTATGTTCTCAATCCAGAAATTATCACTTTACAAATAAAATCTGAAGATATGCATATACATAATCAATGTATGGCTGAGCAGAATTTTGATGACCAGCTAATTGCAATTCATGCAGACATAAATTAATAAGGTGGTGAAACACTGCTTAAACTCAAAGGAACCTCCCAAATTATTATTCAGGGTGTACACAGAAGACAAAATATGACAAACAATATGGACATGTAAAGACAAGCTATAAGGACACGCATATCAACAGCTTTCACTTCCAGTTGAAGACATGATTTTTAACCTGAGCCCAGTTTACTAGGTCTCAGGGTCTGATACTAAATCTTGCCTAGTTTACTGAAGCTACAGTGATGTTAATGGGAAGTTTATATGCACATTAAACAATCAGATATTGTCCATCACATAGAAGAATCCAGAATCACCATTCTGAGTTTTTGCAACTTAATGACATTGAGAATCTATGGGTTCTACATGGAAATAGTATAAATGTATGACTAAGACCTACTCACGCTTTCTCATGCCTTTGTCAGTTTTCAACATTAATTACCAAAAGAAAAACACTGAAATACATATTTGAAAGTACATCAGTTTCATCTGCTGTCATTTTTACAATTGATGAATAGGAAAAAAGAACCTCATATTCCTCCTTTCTGACATAGCACTTGATGCAGTGCTCTTCTTTTTCTTGGCTTGGAAGTCTACCATAATTTGAAAAGACAGAAGAAAGACCTAGTGAATTAAATAAGTAAAATCTAACACAGCTTACAACAGCCATGTATTTCAAGAAATGTACATATACATTAAAAGGTTCTAAATTTAGACAGGATCTAGAGCTTTACTGAGAAAACCTAATAAGTTCAAAGAAATAAACCCAACCTAATCAGTAACAGGAAATGTTAAAGATGAACCTAGCAATACTTTGCTTTAAGCTTAGATGTAGAGGTTCAAAAAGGGGAAATATCGCTTTCACCTTTCCAAGTCCTCAATTACTACTCTCTATCCTGTTACCTTATAATTCTAACAGTGTTTTAATTTAATGAATTATGAAAACACAAAAACCCGTAAACATTTGCTATCACTTGAATAAATCAGGGTGTTTGGTTTTTGTTATGATGTATTCCTGATCTGGCTATGTCTTAAAAAAGGGTACATCATCTGTAAAAGACTCAGAGGAAAAACAAAACCAAACCAAACAGCCTACAAAACCAAAACAAACCAGTATATAACTGACACATGTAATTACAACCCCCTCAGATGTCTTTGCCATTTTTATTCCCATGCTCCTAAAACACAGCAATAAACAAACCATGTTAAAAAACAGGTATCTGACATTACACCAAAATACCACCCATCCCAATATGTTCCACCTAGAAACAGCCAACAAAGGAATATAGGCAGGCATAAGAAACATGTCACTTTCAAGAGTGATTGATCTTCTTTATAGACTTCTGATTATCAGCAGTTCAGTAACAGAGCTAGAGGCAGCATCTATACCTTAATAGCCAATGAATAACCAATCATACATCAAAACATCTAATTCCTTTTTGATCTCTTCGGTTTTCAGACTTTGCAACACCTGTGGCTGCCAGATCCACAATTCAATTATGGCTTATAAGAAAAATACTTTTTGTATTTTCATTCTAAATTTGCTACCTGATTATTTCATCAAGCCCCTCTAGTTCTTGAGCTAGAAAAACAATATATATTATTCTTTATTAGCCTTTCCCCTACTTTCAAGATTTTATTCCTGATCCATTACCTCTGTCACCTAGATTTTATGATACTGGATCAGTGGATAGTAAAATGGTATATGATATCCATTATCAATAAATACACCATGAAACATTTTCCCACCTGATGATTGCCAGCTTACTTATTCTGTTTTATGACAGGAATTATTCCACATCTCTGGCAATCCCATACACTACCTCTTCTAAAGTTTTTTTTGGTTTTTTTTTTTAAGGACAGAATGACTTGCATGTGGCATTTAAGGCAAGGGTGTACTACGGATGTAGTGAGAATTCTATTCCTATCAGCAGCCAGCTCCACAATGTCGTGGTTCAAGCCCAGCCAGCAACATGGAACCACGCAGCCGCTCGCTCACTCCCTCCTCCCCTTTCTTTCTCCCCCTGCTCCCGGAGGGATGGGAAGGAGAATCAGAAGAATGTAACTCCCACGGGTTGAGATAACAGCACTCCAGTAACTAAGGTATAATACAAACCACTACTGCTACCAATAATAATGATAAGGGAAATAACAAGGGGAGAGGACACAACCATTCACCACCTGCCGACCGATACCCAGCCCGACCCGAGCAGCGATCTGGGCCTTCCGGGTAACTCCCCCCAGTTTCTATACTGGGCATGATGTGCCGTGATATGGAATACCCCTTTGGCCAGTTTGGGTCAGGTGTCCTGCCTCTGCTTCCTCCTGGCTTCCCCTCCTCGCTGGCAGAGCATGAGACTGAGAAAGTCCTTGGTAAACATTACTTAGCAACAACTGAAAACATCGGTGTTATCAGCGTTGTTCCCAGACTGAAAGTCAAAAACACAGCCCTGCACCAGCTACTACGGAGGAGAAAAAATGACTGCTGTAGCTGAACCCAGGACACACAGGTACCCTGATATTCTTTGTAAATTCCAATTAGGCTATCAGCATTACAGCTGCTCCTAGAAGTCTTCCTATCAGTTAAGGACACATTCAATCAGCTGAATGAAAGACTGCACACCTGACAGGCAATTAGTTCCTATTCACCTCGTGAAAAAGTGAGTCCTATTGCTTGCATTTTTCCACATATTTTTGGCCACTTCATGCTTCAGATCCTGCTCCTAATCTCATTTACTCAAATCAGAGTCTCATATTCAACTGTGCACTAGACTTGCCCATTATCTACCACCTTAGACTCTACCATGCTCTGTGGACTTCTTGATGCTTCAGCCCACCTCCCAGTCATGCTTTTCTGCCAACATTTCCACTGATTCTTCTTCTCATCTGATGTGCTTGGCTTCTGTCACTGACTCCTGACTGTAGCCTTTCTCCACACTGCTACCTGCCTCAAGGTACACAGATGGGTTTTGTTCAGCCTTTCTGTACCCAAACTCCTATTGTGTTTTGTACTCCCTTCAGCTAGCAATTTCAGACAACTAACCACAATGATTCCAAGTTCCTGTCTACATGAAAATGACAAATTCAGAGCTCATTCAGGTGTATCGAGTGATTCCCTCCACCAAAAGTTTTCATTACTTTTAAAATTACCAGAATGTTTTAATGAACAAATAACAGAACATGATTTTATTTGAAAAATTAGATGTAGTACATGCCAGATTAATATTGGCAATACATTAAGTGCAACGAAACCATTCCGTCAAGTATTATATTTAGCAAGTCTACCCACAGAGGCTGAATGCTAGACACTGATTACCAGGTTTTTTAATCAAAGAATGAAGGTTTTAAAGGCTGCAAGTCAGTGAGCTGACTTGCATTGCAGTATTCAAGCAGTGAGATCTGAGTTACCCAACTGTTAGAGAAAAACATTCTTCTTAGGAGGCTGCTAATGCACTTCAAGCAATTGCTGTCGCAAATAGAAGACCTAGCTCTGCATAACCTTGTATATTTTAGGATCATGAGCCACCAGCACAACTAACTATTATCTGGTGTGAAAGATAAAATGCATGCACATTCTCAGGAATAGTCTTATTTAGTACCTCATTTTATAGGTGTATAGTTCTTTTGTCATTTATTTATTATGTGCTGTGTCACCACTGAGTAGTCTTGTCCAGTTTTGTTGGTTTTTTTACTAGCTTGCTGTATTCTGGTCTTGTTTTAATCTAGGAATTTGAGTACCAAAGTTTCTCCTCCCATAACTAGAGTGGCTAAAGCCAATCATATTAACAACCCCATTCATCTGTTTGGAAACCCTGTCAGGCATGTAAGTTATATGCTGAAAAGCAAATTACATTTTAGTTCATGTGAACTAAAGCCAAGCCAATGCCTAATAAAGTCACCAACTATGATTTAATATGAAGTTGAAATTACATTTCTTGTGCAATTGAGATGTGACTAGTTATTTTAATGCAGTCTGGATGTTAACATCATCTGTCTGAGAGAAAACATGAACAAAGTATGGACATAGAGGTGCCATAAGCATACTATCTGCATAAAACCTCAAGAGACATTCTCCAAAAATTAATTTCTGGGCAAAGATCCAACACTACAGTAAGCGACTTTGCACATGTCTAGGTATAAATGTATGAATTTAGAGCAAGATAGATACTTGATAACTTCCAAAGTTACTTCAAATGTATTTTACTAATTCACATAATATTTCACAAATACTATCAAGACATTGTCCAAGGGACTCAGGTCCTCCAGCTGCGCTTATCAGTATGTGATTCTGATTATGAGATGACAATAGAAACTAAAATCCTACTATGCATGTGATCAGTATGTGCCAAGACCAGATCTCTGAATATCTCTGGTATTCATGAATCAAGTTTCAAACACAAGTATTGTTCATTTCAAAAATGAACATTTTTAAAATATAAACCTTTAATCAGCAGACTGCTATCCATGAGACTTAATACAGCTGTGTGAAAACGATTTTCAGGTTACATTCTTTCTTAAGTAAGACATACTTTTCTTCCTTAAAGTAAGTTGACCACATAGATTTAAGTATGTTCCTTTTAAACAATAAGGAAAATCATATCATCAACCCCAGAAAAGTGGGAGGTGAGAAGTACACACAAAGGTTCTTTACAATTCGCAGTTGCCAGGCTATTTGATACTGCTATTACAAAGGAGTCAAATGGCTTTATCTTCTCAGAATCCTCCATATAAATCAGTGCAGTAAAGCATGTGTTTGACTAGGAATGAACGGTTCCAACTTCACACTATGATGAGCCGCTTGCCAATTGAGGTCAGTCTCCTGCCTCCCACTTGCAAAAGGAATTTAATTGGCTCTTACAGCAATCTTTGTTGAGTAAAAAAAATCAAAACCAAAACAACAAAACAAAACAAAAAGAAAAAAAACCACCAAAAAGAAAAAAAAAACAAACCAAAACACCTCTCTCCCCTACCCTCCAAACTGTCTCTTCTGAAGACTTCATATAGTATTTTAATTCCACAACACTCTATTTATGCTTGTCCACTAACTCAGTGTGTAGCTACCCTTTGAACAGCCACTGTCCCTCTAGATTTCAATCTTTTACTTAGGGCCATTCAGAAGTTCACAATTCTTTTCCTTTACTTCCCAAACTACCTTTCAAGTCTCCTGTATGTGGTCTAGTAGGTTGCATATGCTTTTATGTGAGGCTACCTCTCCCCTTTGAATTCAACACTTTATTCTGACTGAGACAAGGGTGGCCTGCAATAAAGACTTTGCTTCCACTTCACAAGCCACCTGTTATCTTCTTCGTCAACCTGCCAACTCCTCTACTGCTTCCCAGTCCTGCTGCTCCCCAGCCCACTGCACCATCTGCACAGCAGGAATTCAGAGATAAACTTACGAAGTGTTATAAGTCTCAGCTTTGTCTCAGAGCTGGTGCTGCTTAGTGAGCAGAATAATTATTCTGGAATAAAAGTAACTTTTATTTAAGAATAATGTCTGCATGGAAAGATACTCCAGAATCAGGGTTAGCAAACTGATTTATTCCATTCTATCTCTGCTAGTCTGCTTCCTCTTTTGTACAGGACCTAAGATTTATTAAATTTTCTTACTAGAACAGGATATATATGGATATAATGATAATCTACAAAAAGAATGAAAAATTATTCAAAATATAATTTAAAAATTTCCAGATGTTTTTGAAATTCAGGACTCTGATGACTCAAAAAGACTGTCCCAGTATAAAAACAAACAAACAAACAAGCAAAAACCAATAACAATTTGCAATAAACCTTTTACAATAAGACCCAGAAGCAATTAGATGAAGAGTGTCATAAGAAAGACTGGAAGTGGCAAGGTTGCAACCAGAGTCAAAATTCAGCTCGTGTTATAGTTAGTAGTACCACACCACAGAAACTCAAGACCTTAATCTTGGTCCCAGTGTCCCCACGATATTGGACACTGCTTAAATGCAATAAGCATATAACACTCAATTATCTCAGATAATTCACAATTGCGGTAAAACTTCAAGAGTCAACAGTGGAATACAGACAGATGAAGTAACACAAGAAAACAATGAAGTGATTTTGATTAACGCAACACAGAGCTGTCACAGTATATCAGGAGCTTAACTGTTGTTACTTTAGAATAGACACAGTTAAGGAATGAACATAAAGTGCACTCAAGAGGTTGTTTTGGACAATCTACAAAGAGTTTCTAGCAAGTCTACAAGGCAGCACAGAAAGAAAACCTGCAGTTTCATGCTGCAACATTGAAACTGGCATCATTCATCAATGGGAAGAATAGAAGCTGATCATTCTATTGTGAATCAGAGATCATAGAGTGGAAAAGGATGGTTCATACTTTGTTTAATTCAGATTATTATGGTATTCTGTCTAAACTGGTGAATTTGAACCATGGAAGCACTTTGCATGATAAACAGCAGAACTCTTTATCAGCATTGAATCATAATGCAGAAATGGGTAATGCAAAACTAGCTTTGAAAGAGGTTACAGTTTAAATAACTGTCTCCTGTTTTAGGTCAAGTGCAAACTCCTACTAAAGTGCAAATTGAAAGTAAACAAAGCTATCTCAGCTCTTAGAACACCACAGCTATATTCTACCTCCTCCCAAAGAAAATAAATCAATACATTAAAATAATGGCATTCTGGAAATGTAACACCTTCACTATAACCCATTCTTCCTCGTGTGTCTTTTGAGGAAAGGTTTTGTCAAGAATATTTTAAAATTTAATGAACTCTCACTTTTTTGTTTCTGTTAATTTTTCAGTGAATACATGAAAGCCATTCTGAACCAATACTCCTTGTGTGTAGATGTAAGCAAACCTGCAGGCACTTTCCAAGTACACTCACTATTTTATCCAGATTCACCAGCTAGAGTGATATATGTTGACTTTTCTTATTAAAGGAAATGCAATCAGACATGGAAATACTATGCAAGGTGATTTTCTTTCACATGAAACATTCAGTAAGAAAGATGTCTTTGTACATGACATGCGTTCTTCTTCCCCACTTATTTGCATTTTAATCCAGATTAGTTTTTCTTCTTAGTAAATTCGACATTGTAGCTGCCTTTAATCAAATAACAATGCCATGAAGCAGGCACATACGTTTACATGGTAACGTACCTACCAAGAACATGGGTATTGGAAATACAAAGCTGAGTCAATGCTGAAAGTAATTGAAAGGATGTGCCCCATATTTTCTTGTGAAAACAACGTAACTGCATTAGCAATACTATCATCACAGAATTACAGAATGGTTTGGGTTGAAAGGGACATTAAAGATCATCTAGTTCCAACCCGCCTGCCATGGGAAGGGATGCCTTCCACTAGACCAGGTTGCTCAAAGTCCTGACCAGCCTGGCCTGGGGCACTTCCAGGGATGGGGCAGCCACAGCTTCCTTGGGCAACCTGAGCCTCTTTCAAGAAGGTAGCTTAGCTATGTTTTTGTATATAAATCAAGAATATTTTCTTTGGATAATGTGTGCATTGTAGGCTGACTGATAACTTCACATGACATTTCAAGATTTTGAAGTTCAGTTTTTTTCACTGAAGAATAAAATCAAGAGGTTCTACACAGTGGCTAAGTCCCTCACTTTTGATGCCGGAAACTCATATTAAATAAAATGCCCTTAATAAATCAGCAAAGGGATTTCAAATTTGCTTTTTCACAGCCTAAACAAAAAACCCTCCATGTGCTTGGTTTCATGAGAGGGTTAGAATTTCTGTTTTTCTCCTTTCCTCCCCCCAGCAGATATTGCAGGCCTGAGAAATTCTTCTTTACAAAAGCACCATTGAAATTCATTTTGTGGGCAGAGGGAAAGCATTCCAGCTGTAGAGCTTCCGGATTTGCTTGAAGTCAGGATATATTTCTCAGTCATTTTCTCCTTATAGAGGAAATGCTGGCTTGTTGCTGAAAAATACTCCCACTTTTCAATGCTGGCTTGTTGCTGAAAAATACCCCCACTTTTCAATAAGCACTACATTGAAGATTCAGCCCCTGTTCCTAATATAAGTGTTTACAGTGTAATAGGAGATACTTTGAGCCCCTAAATTCCATAAACTCACTCTGGGTTTCTCAGTGGTGTCTGCTTATGACACCTAGCCCTTCCTTTCACTCCTTCCATGGAAGTAGCATTCCACGCTTATCCTTAACACCAAGCAAACTTAATAATCAAGAAACTCTCTATTGAACAACAGATAAGGTCAGGCATTTTGATGCAAGATTAAAAACAGCACACTACAGATTAATACAAAATGAAATTTTAATTTAGACTTCATGTCTAAATCATATGCCTTTCTAAGCAAGAGTTAACCAGTTTTATTTGGACTCTCCAAGAGTCTTTCATGTTGTCAAATCTGAAAATTTGCTGCATCCAACAATACTTCTTCTTGTGGATATTATTCATCTAAAGCTGTACAAGGACACTAATTCCATTGCATCCTATCTCATTTTCATTTCTCTTTTTCTACTTTTTTCCCATGCTATTTTTTAAATGTGAGTGTAGTCTGTGGACTTTTCCTCAGGAAAGGTTTCTCAGAAAAGTTTGCACATCATTAACTAACAAGTGATGTTACTTTCCTGTCATTTTATACATCTACAGGATTCTTCAGTTAACACCTTTATTGCAGCTTAAATGATCCTAACATAAATTCCTAAGACATTACAATTATTAGAATACTCTTAAGGCTGAATGTTACATTTTGCTTTTAATCACCACCAGTCTAAGCTTGTAGCAGAGACTAAATATGACATCTCTGACCATGCCATTAATATCGACAACAGACTTAGGAATACAATAGTGTCATCAAACTGCCTCTTAAGAGACATGCTGCTACTTTCCCTGTTCCTGTAATCTTGAAATTTTTTGGCTGATCAGTGTTGTTTAATAAAACATTTAACGAAAAATTACCAAAACACTCTTATCATCAACAAGTCTATTCCATACTGTAAATTTTAAACCCAATGTCTTTGCTGATGAATGTTATACAAGAGATCTTTAGACAATCATGTTTTCTTCTTCTGTTTTCAAACTACAAACAACAATGTGAGTCACCAGTTTGCATTTAATTTCTGAGGCCAGTTGTAAAATACAAAACTTAAGATGGAGAACAAGCAAATCTCAGAATACAACCATAAGTTGTTTAGTATGCATAGATACAGTTATTTACCATTTCAAACCTTTTCTTTATCAAGCACAATAAAAAAATAATTTCTTAGCTATTTAACATTATTTTTTCTTATCATCTATTCAAAATAATTTATTTTTTTTTTTTTACATTAAGCCGGTTCTAACTCTGATTTAGTTCTGATGTATCCAGAATAAGAGTGTACCACTGAAGTGACATAGCTGGAGAACAGCACCAGTAAAACTGGAAAATCAAGGCATCATATAGGAAAAGAACTGGATGACGTAGGCTGGAGTTCTAGAGAGTGAACAGTAAAAGTGCAAGTTTGTAAGTTAATTAATGAGAAGAAATTCTATACAAGTTTCTTTAGTTAGACATAACAATGGAGGAGGAAGACCTGGATGTCTTGGCAATTGCCAGCATGACAATAAGCCACAGCTGAGTAGAATTTGATCCTAGAAACAGCCGACAAGGAAAAGCTTAATGCTACTCTGTTAATTGTTATATTCTGTATCACTAAGGTCACTCAGTATTCCAGTAAGGTGAATTCTGTCTGGTTAAAGTGCAGATAAATGGCTGTTAGGATAATTAGGGCAATGAAGAGTTCTCACAGGAGAGGAAAAATGTAGTTTCACCTTTTCAGCCCGGAGAGGCAAAGTCTGACAATGGACACAATTGATTCAGGCGGGAGTGAGTGTAAAAAGTCAAGGAGGGAAAAGAGGTATAAAACCAGATGGCAATGTTGACAAAATAAAAAGTACAAACTGACCTTGCCTAAATTTAGGATGAAAACTGAAGGTTTCTGACCACCAAAGGAAACAAGAGCTGGTTTTCCATGGAAATAGTGGGAGAAAAAAACAACCAGCCAACCAAAAACCAAGGGGAAAAGTAGTCCTTGATAAATATCCAAATGGTACAGTCACCTACAGCAAGGTCCTGGCTGGACTCATTAGGTGAAAATGCCTTTATCAGTCCAAAGTCACTCTCTGTGAATTAACTGACTGTTAGGACAATTTACAAAGAGAACTGAATTACAGTACAGAAAGAAAAATTCTTGTTTATACAAAGGCTAGGTTCATAGTGCTTTCCAAAGAACACAGAGAACAATTATCTGATTATCTATCTGAGAGTGACTCATTTAAAAGTATCTATCATTTTAAGATGCTTTTAGGGATAACGCCTCTCAATGGAAGAGATGCCAGAATTTCAACGGCCACTATCCAGAATCCTGCCCAACTCAATTTGATTTATCAAACCTTCTCTCGTCTTTTAAATTCTGCTTTATTCACAGATATATGCTCCTTTTAAGAACAAAAAAAAAAATTTTTTTAAAGAAGAAAATTTCTACTTTTGTTTCTTGCAAGCCTTTCAGTTTTCAGAAATGATTTTCAACAGACTAAAATTCTGTCAAGGATTCACCAACGATGAAAGATGAAAAACACTAGGGAAAG
>NW_009945317.1:25584-65803 GCF_000696875.1 Nestor notabilis
GATACAATGCATAAGACTCATGCCATGCTCATCTTTTTCCCATTCCTACCTTCCACAACCTCTGCCAGGCTAGAAGTTGCCATCACTGCCAGTTAGCTTTAACATTCTCTCTAGTGTACCATAATTTTCATTCCTCCAGGGAACTGATGGTAGTCTCATGGCTGCTACCACGAGAGATGAGTTTCCTAACTACTAGGTTACTTAGAACTGAATGACCTCCTAGACTACATTTAAAAAAAAAAAATACAGCAAATTCTGCTCTATAGAGCAGATATATATTCTATATATAAATTCTGCTCTATAGAGCAGGCATACCATACCATTAGGAAACATGCAGCTAAACGATTTTAAATCTCTATGTGTGAGAAAGAACAGGATTTAAAGATATATCTCTTTCTTTTGCACATTATATTTATTTAAGCACATTTCTGTTTAGTGGGATGGATTCTACAATTTCTAACTCTGTGAATGCTGAACTCCAGTTATTTGAGTCACTTCTGAGAACTTTGATAATTAGGAAATACTGCAGAAGGTTTTCTATTGTCTGTATTTGCATTAATCCCTTTTTTATGAAGATAAATTACATTTGAAAAATGTCTAAGACACCTAAGTATCATATATTGATCACAGGCAAATATCTCAATGCGGACACATTCAGAAATCGCATCACTTTGGGAGTCTCTGTTTCAATTGCTTATTCCCACAGCTTGACAATATGCTTTTCCACTATGCACAACACCATTTAAATTGAAGATTTAAAATCTAATAAATATCAGAAATATCAAAAAAAGATTGGTGAGGAAAAAATAATGAGTTTACACCCCTTTGTAAATACAGGGACCAGTAAGTCAGAATTCGGTTTAAAAATGACATACACAGATTTATATTGTTTATAACTCCGAAGTTCTCTGACACTCATTGAACTTTATCAGATCCCAAATTAACTTTGCTTCTGAATTCCCATTGTGCTCCATTTTGATGTCAGACATCTTTATCTAGCCCTTTGCCATAGAGAATATTTCTGTTTTGTCAGCCATCAGTTTTCACCTTCATGGACCCTTTTTAAAGTCAAAGGTTGTTGCAGGAATCCTGTGAAAGAGACATCTAAGTGATCCAATAAATAGGTGAGACAAGACAGAGTTTAAACCAAGCTTCTCAGAAAAGCACTCTTTTTTCCCAGTTATCATTTCACTCCAAAAATGAGAGAGTGGAGGGAAGAGGAGGAAGTTGAAAATTCACAGCTTGCTAATGCCTTTTTAAATAGGATACTTACTGTAATCTATAGTACTTCAAGCAATTATTAGCTGGAATATAGAAGTAGAGCTCATAGTTTATATGTATAATTTTAAAGGGGCGGGGGGATATCTTAATAACATCATGTTAGACAATTAATTCAAAGCATTTAAATTTTATCTATAAAGTCAGCTTATGTGTGCTCTGAAACAGTGAAAAGGAATAATAGTGCCCAAGACCTAGAAATATAAAGCAGTTATAGAACACAAGGTTGAAGTTTCTATCTATTACACTGCAGGATAGCAGAAGTAAAACTGTACCTCATTCAAGCACCAAAAAGGGAATTACATTCCCTGTCTATTTTGCAACTTAGATTACATTTATTCTAAAGAAAGTTGTATAACAAGAAATAAGTATTTTTTGTATGTCTCCAGTGGCTGAGGCTCTAGTAAAATTAGGATATTTGTATGTAACTTTATAAAAATTTATGTAAATGTTTTATGTATGTGTATGTATAGTAAAAGATTATATAAATATATAAGAATTAAAAGTACAACCTCAGTGCAGCAAGAGAGTATTTAAGTACTCCAGAATAAGTAATAATAATGAGTAGTAATAATGTTAAGATGTCTTTACAATTCTTAGGTAGTACAGGATAGAAAAGCATTCAAGATCTCATTAGAAACTCATAACATTTAAAAATATATCATGCTAATAGATTCATTTGTTATTAACTACTTTTGTTTTCAAAAATCTGAAAATATTTTCTGATTAACTTTTTTCCTTGACACGTGATTTGTTGGGGCCAAATTCTATTAGTACACAAAAAATTAGCAATCTGTCTAATGGAATTTTGAGCAATCTAAAACCTTAACTCCCATATGGACAAACAGAACAATGACAACCTGGTGCGTTTTCCTAGAATACCCAGTGCTGAGGCTGAATTTTGACACTCCAAAACACTACTAAAGTCTGACTTTTTAGCTTTGGTTTTGGTATATTTTGTGAATACATTAATTTTACTTGCCTTTTCAAATATACAGAATGCAAACTTCCCAGGATGGGAACTACCTGTGGTTACATGTAGGAACAGCAGCTACCAATGTAAAAATTACTGTTTCTATTCCCAAGCTCTTTCATCTTCAAGCTTTGACCTTTTTCACTTCTAGTGTCAACCCTATGCTAGATTTAACTAACATCATGACAGTGCTCATCTTCATTAGGCTACTTCAGAGCTTATTTAGAGTTTTCAAGTGCAGGAATTCTGGTTTTGCAGTCTAAACAGTATAGAAATCCTCAGTCCATTTCTTTTATTTCTATTCATTCACAACTTTCATTCCATTTTTACTGATTTACATGTCATTGCAGGCAAAGCACTCTTATCAGTGACATTTGTTTTCTTTCTACTAACTTCCCTTTTCTCAACAAAAGGTCTCTTACTCTTTCTAATAGCGCAGTTACTGCTGGTAGCGTACTTCCAGTGTCAAGTGGCCAGTGTAAGAAGTGATGATTCATGGTGTTGAAATAACTATAGAATCAGCACTAATTGTTCTTTTGGTGTCAGTTTCAGCCGCAAGAACAGAAACAATCCCTGCTACCCCACAGAAGTGGAACTGGTCCCTGCCAGACATGGAATATTTTCTAGAATTCATTTGTTGTGTTACCACAACCATGTTTTAAAAACCTGGTTATTTAAAATAAAAATATATTTTTCATTTCCTTTCATTAGTGTGAAACATCCTTCTATATTATTAACAAAGATACACATTTAGCAAAAAGTTTAGTGTCTTTGGAAAAACATCAATTTCTTTCCTAGAAGTGTACCAGACAGGCTGTGAATAGACAAGAATAAGGCTTCTGAAAGTGCACCCACAAAGGTTTGCTTTTCAGGCTTGATACTACATGTAATTAGCTTGACATTTAATAAATGGCATTTCTAAGAACTGCTAAAGCTGACTTACCAAGCGAACAGAACAACCTTGTTTTGCTTAAAAAAGGTAGTTGCATTGTTGCAGATTTTATGTAAAGTGGTTTTGCTGGCTCATGTTGAAAACATATAAATGCATGAAATACTTGAAATAAACATTGCTCTCTGTAAACTGAGCTTTCTATTATGGTGCTCTCTGCTTAGCACAAACTGATAAAATGTCCTGCGGTAAAGCTGATGCATACTGCAAATAAGCAGGCCCATAACAGAGTTATAATAAATTTATCCTCAATTAAAATTATGGATTTTTTCTAAGCATGTTTCAAACCATAAACACTGTATTTTACATTTTGGTAAAAAAAAACCTAAAACAAAATAGCAGAAGATATGTTGAAATCATATGTCCTTAAATATTTCCTATGCTTTAGAAAACTGAATTTTATATTGACAAGTAAAGAAATCTCTTTGATAAATCAAGAACGCATGCGTTGTTAGTCTGGTTATCCAACCCAGAGAATAGGTTTGTTTATATGCAACACATTCCAAGGGCACTTAAAAAACATTAATTCAAGAAATACATCTGAAATATGATCTCTTTTCCTACTTGTGCTAAGAAGAATATTAAATGTTTATGTCATAATGTCATCGACTTTATTTTTGTGCATTAGAAATCTTGAAATCTTTTCCAAGCACAGGTAATATCAGAGTATCATTCATGCTGCTTGGTTAGCACATACATACCTCTCCAAGGAAGAGAATGGAGTCTTCAGTCTGAAATCTAGTTATAATAGGGTTTCCCATATAGCATTTGCAGACAGCTTTTTTAACATGCTGGAAGAGTTTGAGAGTTGGGTTTGTTGGGCATTTTATTTTTGGTGGGGTGAGGCAGATCTACAAAGCTATCCTGCTTAAAAGGAAGTATGAGCAAAGCCACTGACATTTTTTTCCCTAATGCCAGAGTTCAATAGTAACATGATCTACTGAACCAAGCAGTGGACCTGCTCTACACAGCGTTAGCATGTACACAAAAGTTAGAGATCTAAGTAAATAATACATGAAAGAAACAATGACAAATGTCCTATCTTCTATATTCTTAAGATTTGGGGACAAAAGAAAACATATGCATTTTTCTCTTTTCTTATTTCCTTCATTAATTCCTTTTATAACCTGAAAGAAACAGATTATGAGCTCCATAAATATACAAAAAACTTAAAGGGATAAGAAAAATCCAATTTTTGGCAAAACCAAAATATATCTTAAAAGAGTGGTGCTTTCCCAAGAAATCTTCCATTTCTAAAAAAGGGAAAAACTTCATAAAATCAACAGGCCTTAGTTTGCAGCACTCTTGAGAGAGCAGAAACGTAACCTGGGAAAAAAAAGTTTTCCATTGCAGTGCAAAACTAGTTCTTGCAAATAATGAAAATATGCCACTACAACAGCTCACTTCCACCAAGCAATACTGGATTTACAAACAAATACAATTTAAACTAGTATGCAGCTGAATGCCTTGGGGGTGCCTCACTGTCACTGCACTGGAAGAGAGACATTGATGGAAGATGGCCCTAAAATTTCCAGTTCAGAAGGTACTGTGTCTTCACTGACACTCCTTGGCATCTCTCCTGCTACACCTTCCAGGTCTTTTGTTGCCCCCTGCTACTCTCTAAATCTAATCCCACATTTAATCTTGTTCCTTCAAACTCTCATATAGCTGCTCCTCTCCTAGCTGAACCAGCTTATTTCCAGCCTCACAGCGATACCCTATTTCATGGCCTTTCTTTACTTCAGTTGTATAAACCTTTCCATTAAAGAACTCACTTTCTGCCCACGAGGCACTTCCATGGACCTATTTTATTGTAGTGAAAATGCAAACAACAGGGAAAAGAATCTTGTATACACATGAATGAATTATGCTCCTTCAGAAAAAGCCCTTTGAACTGCAGTTTCTTTCCCTTCTTTCCCATCTCTTGTCACCATGGGTTATTTTTCAAATGTGCTTTCACAGCAGCTCTTCATTGAAGTGAATGGCACTACTTTGGGACCTTGGTGTTTATGCAGTAATTACTATTGTTCAGCCCTTTATTTAATAGGCAAGAAGACTACTAAAAATATAGCAGCACTCATAAAGATTGCCTACAAATCCCTTTAGAAATACATACAAAGCTGTAATCCCAAACAAACTGTTTTCCATTCAGTAAAGCTTTTTTGTTAAAAGTAATGCAAAAATACAAGATGAAGAAGAAATAATACTGGGTCAAAAGAAACAGAGGAAAGAATGAAGACTGTAGTTCAAACAACTATGGCCTTGGTTGGGAGAGCAAAAGTCTGTTTTATCACTGCTGCAAACTGTTCTCATTTTTTCAATTGCTTCAACATCAAGCTAACTAATTTGCTCTAAACCACTTTTGATTTTATCAACAAACAGTCATAGGACCTGAACAATATGTAGTGTGAATATCTTTTGTAAAGGTCAAATTGTTTTTCTGTCTTAGAAAGTGAAATCTCCTCACCTTTTTTATTTTATGATTCCAGCTGTATTTGAAAATGCACTCTTTATTTGCCATTTCTTCTCCTTTCCATCCTGCAAATCTTATTTCCAACTAGTACTGTCCTTTCTGAAATGAAACATTTTACATGCTTTCCTATGAAAAAGTCCCATCGGTTGTGTATTTTCATTTTATTAAACAAGTATGGGATTTTTTCTGATAGATGTATGACCATGAACTGTGATGAATCAAGCAAGAAAAATGGTCAGTTCCAGAGTTTCCTGTTGTAAGATGGAAGTGAGCAATCATAAAATGTGACCCCCAAAATTGTTCTAAATGGTTTGAAATTATACTTGTAATAATGTTAATTACCAATGGCCTCACCATTTTAGGAGCACATAATTGAAAACCAGTTACGCTGGAATCTAAAAAGGATTACATCTCTTCATCTGACACTATTTTTTTTTTCTTTTTGACAGAAAAAATGGTCATTTCTCTTCCACATAATGAAAAAATTAGGTAAATGTGCCTGAAGCAGACAGGAGTAATTTGATTGTTTCTTAAAAAACCATTTATATTGAGGACTCAAATTGAATCCAAGCCTTGATTTTTTCCATTCTAGCCAGGTGTGACAGACTACAGATCACCTAAAATGGTGACATAAAAGGGAATTAGAGCTAGACTTATGCTTCTGCTGAAGCTCAGCAACTAGCCAGTATCCCTTTATAGAGGAAGAAGGGGGAGCAGATGTTTTCACACTGAGTGAACTCAAGAGAGTGTGATTCTGCACCCACCCTTTAATAGTCAGCCCAAGCAACACACTAAGGCCTCCAGCTTTTGGCAGTCCTTCAGTTCTGAAGATCAAATTTTCAAAACTCTTCAGCTGTCATAGAGAAAGCAATACCATCCAACAATTGGCCTTTCAGTTTCTGGCCTCTATTGCACCAAGTCTTTCATTCAGAAAACAGATTTCTTATTAGCATCATCTGTTAAGCTAAGGGAGGAAAATTGACTTTCATTGTAAAAGCTATTTTTTTCCAGGACATTCAGAAGTGTATTTTTTTCATATAGGTACTGTCTGTAGAAAACATAGGTTTGGCAACTATTTATATAAAAATGGCTTCTGGGATTCTATTTTCTTTATAGTACCAGATCTGTCAAAGCTTAAGTATGAATATACATATATACACCAACAATGACTTTGGAAAAGCTCAGTATTTCAACTAATTAAAAGAAAGGTGAAGAATCTGAATCAGGCTTTGTTGGTCAGGATAAGCCATTCTAGAGAAAGTAGCATTGCCTTTTTGAATAAGTCCAACCATTAAATGTAGGTGGCTTTGCACCCACCTGGTTTCAATCATAGCACTTTTTCAAAGTTAATCAGATCAGAAGAACTTCACTCAAAACTGAGAGTGCCGCTGATATGTTCAGTGTTTCTTCAACCATGATTTTGCATGAATGGGCAACATGAGTGTTTTTACCAGCCCTTCCCATCAAAACTGGTCAATGATTTTCTGTTACAATGCTCTTTTCAGCTACTTCGAGAAACCAACTATTGAATCTGAATTTTGCTTTGTTGAGCATATGTATCTTTAAACAAACCTAAAAAAAGCCTACTAGACAAAAACTGAATTCCAACTCGTCTCCTTGTATTCTGCTAGAAAATCATTATTCCATATGACAGAAATAGAGGTGGGCAACAGAATGAAAAAGCTGAACTAAGTTCAAACCAGTGCCTGATTATGACTCATCTCTGTTCATGAATAAGGATGAACCGAGTCAATGCAACGTTTCTGGTATTATTTCCTTATCATCAAATATGTTTGATTTCTCACATATTTGTCATCAACTCCTTTGGCTTGGATTGTTTTTGGCTGATAGAGATAAGCTAGACCCTTGATTTAACTCACATCTTTAGTTATCTAGCTCATTGAAAGGGAAATATTCTGCTTTATATCACCTTTATATGAGGAATAACACAGCAGAAAAAGAGGGGAAAAGAAGCCTCAAAGTTCTGTTCAAATTATTTCACACTTTTTCTGAGAGGAGGAGGAGGAATGAAAAACCAGATCCAGGTCAACCTGCAAGCCCCTTAGGGTCTTGTAGGCAATGGTGGACTGCCAAAAGAAAAGACTCAGAGCTTCACCTCCATCTAGTTCCTGTGTGTCCTACTACTTATATGAACTTTATTTAACAAAGGTGGTTAGAAGGCAGCAGAGGCAGCACTTCTTTTTCCTCTGTCTCTTCCCACTCGCACACTTCTGCTCTTGTGGAATATCTCTCCACGGGCCTGGAGGCAGACTACAAGCAAGAAACGCTGGCAATTGCCATTCCATCATGCAAGATAGTAGTATGAACATTAAGAAGGTCCTGTAAATACCACAAGGAGCTATGTTATATTAACATAGCTCACAGAACATTACCGAGAGTTATTCTTATTAACGTTTAAGAAAAGTCAAGTTTCTAAGTTTTTTGCATTAATAAATAAATAGATCATATCCATTCTGTACTGTCAAAAAAGTATCTGTATTCACTTTGCTGTATTTGTAAGCAAAGTGGATCAGTAGATCTTAGGAGTTCATATGTATTTTTACGTATGCCTAGTGCCTATGCACACAAACATTGGTGTTAATGCACAAGAACTGATGTTTGCCTATAGCCTTAAAGCTCCTGTCTCATATTTTTAATTGAATAAATTATTTAGCTTTTTTAACAGTGTAGCAAGAGTCTTCTACAAGAGGAATGACAATATTCATAATTTAATACACAGTTTAGACTTGAAGGAATACAACCAAATCCGTACAAACATTTATAGAGTTAGTCAGTTTTTCTTCCCAGAAGATATGGAAAAAACTCTGATCCTCTTACTTTACAAGACAGCTGGACTAATGTCATTTGCTAGAAACATTTTAGAATTAATCCTGACATTTTTAATCAAATAATTTACTATTTTTTACTGAAGACTTAAGTATTCAGCTAGTTTGACAGTTCCTTGAATATGTTTTGAGGAATATTGGCACTAATAATTGAATAAATTATTAGAAAACATATTTTTCTTGCATATTCCTAGCCATTTTCACCACTATTTATCAGTTCCTAGCTCTTAATGATAAAATCCACTAAGCCTAAGAAAACAATCACTTTTACCTCAAATAAAGGGATAATCTGCAGTTTGTGTTCTTTTAGTATATTTTTAATGAATCGTATTTTTACAAATACATGGACTTTAAAGTTTTCAAAGCATTAAATAGAAGATTTTAAGAAACTCTTCTTTGAAATTAACAATTTGCAGATATCGTAAGGACATAATTATGAGACTTTTTTATAAAGATATGTAACAGATATCATTTCATAGCTGAGCTGATGCTCCGCTTCAACTTTCTCTACCTATAGCACAAATGTATGGGTGCTACCAATGAAATAATCAGATATTTTGTTTTAAAATACGCTGTTGAATTATTTTCCTCTCTCAATTTATGACCCAGCACTGAAATCTAATCTGCCACCACTCACATAAAGAAATTTGTGCATATCTAGGGCTTGCTTATATGTATCAGCTCAAAGAACCAAAGTGTATGTTTCTGACTAGTGAACGCAAATAGACCGTCACAAAGTGAAAACAACTATGTCCTTTAAAAAGGACGGTTACAATTTTTTGTAAGACTGTCTCACACTTTTCTGTTCCACTGAATAACATTACAGCTCTCTCAGTGACACCACAGAGGTTTCTACTCTTCATTGCACACAGCAATGTGCACAGCATGAGTGGTGGAGCACGATATGCAGCCTTATTGGCTGCATATCTAGCATATCTGCTAGATATGGACCAGCTAGGAAGGAGAAGTAATCCTGTGCTGAGTAGACTGTAACAGATTGCTTCTTCATTGCAATGAATAAGAACTGAAGCACAAACTGTAATTGAGAGCTAGCTCCCTGGCTGATCTGATCCGGGGGTGGACAACTATAGGCTGCCACTGAGCCAGTTTAAGGCAAGTTGTCATGTTGCAATTTAAACCTAAAGAACAATCAAATAAAGGCTTTTAAAGCCTTCCTTCGCCTTTTTAAACAATATTTGCAGAAACACAATGTGTATATAGCCTAAACATTCTCGCCGAGACAAGAGTATCCTATTGATAGTAGCTTAAATCTATTTTGTCTGCTTGCATGAAAATTTAGATTTTGAAATGTGTAAAAGACCTAAACAGAAGGCATTGGAAGACAGAACGGATGTTAGCTCATTCTCAATACCTGATTGTTTCAGAATCAACTGGCTTTTCATAGTCTTACATTTCCTTATACCAAGATTATACAGTGCAGAGAAAAAGGGAAGATCAGAACAGACAGATGATTCTGCTGTTAGCAACAGCCTACCTAGGGACTTTTAAGTGCAGTAGATTAAGAAAATATTTAGCGACTATCATGATTCAGAGCCCAGTTAAGCCTGATAAAGCCCTAAGAAGCATTTGTGGCAAACATTTTTGTTATTGTTTCTGTTTATCAAGGATAAGTTGAGTCACGTAAGTGTCTTATTTTCACAAGAGTCAGATCTTTTTGTCTATTTCTCAGACGGATGGAACTGAGTAAGTTCATTAGGTCTCAAAAGCATTAAGTCTCCAATTTCGTGTTAGGAGCTTTTACTGCAGATCTCTTTTCAGTCACATTATTTTTAGTGAGTTTCCATGGAGGAGTTCAGGCTCTCAGCTGGCCCTTACTCTACAGCAGCTTAGGTCAGTGAGAAGCTAATACGAACCAAAGTCAGGATTCAAGCAGTCAGTGCTGGCAAAGAGATTTAGCTGAGGGTTATGAGATCCATCCTGCAAGATAAGGGTGTCAAACAAAGAAGAATGGAGCAGAATTAGCCTGGGTGTTTGGCAGCAGGAACAAGCAGGAACAGGAGGCAGAATAGAGGAATACATGTCCAAGTCAGGATCAAGAACCAAGGCTGAAGCAGATAGAAATAGGTGTTAGGTGTTAGGTCTCAGGGTCAGACCAGAGCTACACCCAAGTAGCCAGGCCATTTGGCTGTTGTTTGGATTGACAGTGATTAGGTGCCTGGGTATCTAAGTAAGGTTTGGAAGGGGTTTGATGCGTGCTAGAATTGCTCAGGAGAGCTGGGGGCACAATGGGACTTGACAATAGTAATGTCAGTCAGTCAAGTTCTTGGTACATGCTCATGTATGCAAAGAAATATGTATAATCTTTTGTCTTGGGTTTGAAGTACAGAGCATAAAGGTTTCAAGTAAGCTAGAAAGCCTGTTCAGTAGGGGGCGATTAGGAGATAAATATGGAATGTTGTTTCTGAGATACATGAATTTACAAAAGAGTCTGAAATTTAAAAAAAAAAAAGAAAAAAATAATCTAAATATTCCCAGTATCAATGTTATAAATCTTTTGAAGTTTTTTAGAACATTACAAAGAATACACTTAACACAAGAAATTTTAATAAACCCCAAACCTTTCCTTCCAAAAAACTCAAGATAACTTTTTTAATACTCAGTATAGGTTAACGAAATTATATCTACTTTCTGTACTAGAGCAGCATTTACTCCTCTTTACCTTTGTGTGTGATCTGACACACAGGAATTCCATATGGTCTAGGAGAAGCAGAGGGTAAATCCAAGGATCTGCTTTAGAAAAATAACAAAGCAAAATTTTATGTTTTCTGTATCTTTACAAGATTATGTTGTAAGATAAGGTCAGATACTGTATAAAATATCACTTCAAAATATGTTTTTAAACAGTTTAAAATTAACCATTTGAATAAACACTAGGGTTTAGATTGGGGATTTTTTAAGGCTAGAGTCTCTAATTCCTAAATTAGCCGTTCTTATTAGATGTGCTTAAAGCAATTACAACCTAAAAATTGCTTAGTGATAATAGGAAATAAATTGATGGCTTCATTCGAGTTCTTCACAGACTAACTTCTGTCATTATGACTGTAATTAGCTGCCACTCATGTCAGTAATGTGGATGTGGGTATGAGAGTCAAAGACTGAAAGTAAACAAGCGTTCTATGGTAGCACTGCAAAACACAAATTTGTCCAAATTGGTAAAGAAGTCTGGGCAAGTGGCATTGCCTACAGATATGCTGTAGCTGTTATGTGAATAACAGGTGACAGCAAGGCAAGGAGAATGACCTCTGTGAAGCTCTTTTGGATGGGTGGGAGCAGGCTGGTCTGGCTTTTGCTTCTTCATAGTCATGCCAATCTGTCTGCTCATATGTTCACAGGCTGCTCTATGAAGTAATTCTGTCAGTTCCAGATGTTTCATTTATCCCACCATTAAAACAATGTGGTGTGTAGCTGTCATGGTGGGTAATTTTCAAAAATAAAAAAGTATATTCTATTTGAAAAATCAGTTACTGAAAAGCACTCACTCTTCATGAGTACAGTTACATATTTGCTTAATTTCAATTCAGTCATGGAGATTCTGCTTTTGGGCTCCATGAAGTATATAAATACGTTATAGTAGACTTACTTATGTTATCTAACATGTTTTAATCTAGCTGCTTAGCTATGGTTAATTTTGCATAATGTTGGATGCATACAACATTCTGATCCCAGGGAACAAGTTTGTTCCGATAGCCAGTTTCTAGAACTGTTGTGAAAAAACTGAGCACCACAGAGACTCCGTGAGATAAGCACAGCTCAGTTTCAGCTCAGCCTTGGAAATAAGGCTATCAAGAATTGCCATAGTTAACATTAACACAAAATGCTTTTAAACCCTGAACACTTTTTTCTACCACTGCAACCATCATCACAAGGATGCAGATATTATAAAAGATCAACAGAAAATCCGTGGGGGAAGGGAGGAAGTCATAACTCATGTATGTAATTGAGTTTGGTGTTTAAGTATGCCATCTTGTAAAGAATGCCTTTTTATTTATTTATTTAGCTAATTAATTAATAGCCAAATCCATTTTCATGAAGATCTAGGATGCAATATGTATAGAAAGTTACTAGAGGTTTATCAGATTTCATCCATCAGTGTTAAAGGTATTTAACCTTTTGCTTTCCCCAGTACTTTGTGACACTCAACAAGAACGGTTATCACCCAGAAGCAGTGCCCAGGTCTGTTTTATTATTGAGATGTTACGTTTTCAAAAAATAAAATCCAGATTATACTTATGCCTTTACATATGCCTTAGTTTTAAATCTCTCATGTCTTTTTACAATGTACTCCAGGAGTGATCAGGAGGCTGATCTTAAGTTATTTGTGAATCCAAGTGTGAAGGAAAGGTTACCTGAGATAGTCAGGATGAAAAGAAATTATGCTGAAAGCAACACAGGATGAAATCACAAGCATAGCTGTAGTTTGTTTTTCCTTGGGACTGTCACCACTGGAACCTTACATAAATTCACAAAATCTGGGAAGATTAAATGGGCTTCCCTGGATTTCTTGGATTTCTTGGAATCTTAAGAGCCTTGTGTAAAAGAAGGCAAAAGAGAAATTCTGCATAGGAATTTCCACTGATTTTGAATTTCAGATTCATGCTCATGTACTACTGATGATGGTGGGACACTATGAATTTTATTTTTCGCCAGGTCTCTGCACTCAACAATACATAGAATTGCAGTGTGCCCTTAAAGCAATATATTCATGTTACTCTCTTCACTTAGAAAACATGTAAGAAGGTGCAAATGCAACCACAGGTTTGGGAGATTTTAACAGGCACACACAAGGATTTCCAGTAAACAGGGTTGTGTCTAAAAAATATTGTCACAAAGCTGCAGGTAAAGCCAAAGTAATCAAAAAAGAAGCCCAAAAATTCAGGATTATAGACCTCAATGCAAAATCCATTTGCACATAGCCATCCTTTCCCCCTGCCTTTTCTGCTTTATAGTTGTGTTCTTTGTTACTCCCTACTTCCTCCCCTCATTATGATTCCACTTTTCCATCTAGGTGCACACACAAAGTGGGGATGGAGAAGGAATACTAAACAGTGAAAACCCTTCAAAATAATCAAATAAACATTTTACTAAACATATTAAGGTTTGTTCTTTTTGAATGAATGCAGGAGCAAATGAAAGGCCTTTCATAAGCTATAATTTTGTCTTCCTTTAAGGATATGTGAAAAGAAACAGCCAAAACTCACTAATACAGCTAAACTATTTTGTATGAGCAGCCATTTTATTCTGCTCATGCAATGCAAATATAATTACCCTGCTAAACAGACAAAATGGAGAGTCTCTAAAACTACAGACTTAGATCTCTACATTTCTCTACCAATATTTTCATCTCAAATGGAGATTGAAAATATTCCACTAAGAATGTTCCTTAAAGTGCTAGAATTCAGATGATAAAAGGAAGATACTGTCAAAAGTTTTGAAGTACTATTAGAAAGGTGTTTGAAATGGTAATAAGGATGTTTGTTTGAGAAATCTTTAAAATTATCAAAATCATTAAGCAACTTTGTGGAAGATTCAGCTCACAAAGTAACAGCCACAATTGCAAATAAATATCCATAATGGCTTAGAGTGTGCTGCCTTACTCATGTTGGTGGGTGGGTTTGTATTCATACACAAAATCTCATCAGAGCACATGGGCTGCAGCCATGAGTGAATACTTTCCAAAACAGCTAAGAGCTGCACAGCCCAGGTCTATGCAGATTCACAAGTGATGCTACCACAAGGGAGAAATGTGACACAGAATGATTATGCCACAGACTGGTATGGTACCTAGGGACAAGCTGATCTGGGGAAGCAGAACTGGGTCAGGTCTTTAGCTGCTGTAAATGACCACCACCTTGTTTAGGTCAAGGCAACCAAAGGTCTTGTTCTTTTTGTAGATATGGTAGGTTATTGCACAACCTATGTTTTAAAAAGACAAAATAGGTACTATAAAAATTATGTAAGTGTTTCTTTTCTCCCCCCCACCCCAAAAAAAAAAATTACATTGCAGTAGTGTTTTGGTTTAGGTATAGAACCTGATCAGAGATTACAGGATATGAGTTTGACAACTAAAATCAATGAGAAAAAAAATCAGGAGTTTAAACTAGAAAGGTTATAAATATAAAAAAAGAAGGCTAAGCTCTTCTTACTGTAAGAACTAGTCTTTAAAGTATATAATTTGAAACATAGTTTCTCCTGCATTTTCCAGTGAGATCTTGGGAATAATCTACATATTGAAGAGACACAGGATCATAGAATCAACTAGATTGGAAAAGACCTTTAGGATCATTGAGTCCAACTGTTACCCAGGACGGCCAGTTCCACCCCTAAACCCTGTCACTAAGGGCCTCATCTACACAGTTTTTGAACACTTCATGACATGGTGATTCCACCACTGCCCTGGCATCCTGTTCTAATGCCTGACTACCTTCTCGGTGAAGAAATTGTTCCTAATATCAAATCTAAATCTCTCCTTGTGCAGCTTGAGGCCATTTCCTCTTGTCCTGTCACTTGTTACTCCATAAAAATAAATGTAAAGAAGCTATCAAATAGAACTTTTATTCTTAGATTTTGTAGAACTTTATAATTTCTCAAAGAACTTACAATAAGAAATTTACGGTAAATATAACCTGTAAAAAGTCAGAGTCAACTTCTTACTTGGCTTTGAGAGGAAAA
The DNA here is from genome assembly GCF_000696875.1 of Nestor notabilis. NCBI lineage: Eukaryota > Metazoa > Chordata > Aves > Psittaciformes > Psittacidae > Nestor > Nestor notabilis. The sequence goes on from NW_009945317.1 coordinate 40,794, forward strand.
ACAATTAATAGTCCCACTAATTATCCCAGGTCTTGCCTGAGAGGTGCAGGCTCTCCTTATTCTCATTCTCCAAAGCTCTACTCACAGAGTCAATCCCGGAAAACAACTTGGTTACTCTCTCTATAGTAAAAACTAATGATATAACAAAGATTTAAAATTTATTTCTATACATATAAGCACAACGAGCTCAAGAAAGACACCAAGTCATCACGTTTTAATACAAGAGTATGAGAAACTTCTCAGGAAAACTATAAACATATGCACATACTTCAAACAAACATCTTCTCCAATGTCACTCTGCATTTAATTTCGGACTCCATTATGCAAGTGGACCACACACTCCACATAGCTCTGCTTTATGTTCACAAACACAGAGAAAATGAAAACACTTTTAAACATAAAAATTGCTTTAGAAAAGATATTAAGAATGTACACATACAGCAATTGTTTTAGAAGTACCAAAGATAGCAAAAATATTCAATAGCTTTCAAATATGTACACTGTGAATACTGTTTCGTCCCCTCACTCCTTCAGAAGCTTTCCTTAAACATTGAAAACATTCCCTCTGTATTTAGTCCCCATTTGCTTCCTCAAATTAACATGTTCTAATTTTAAAAATTATTTTATATTTTGTACTGTGTTCACATGCGCAGATAGATGTATTTCAGATTCTTTTAGTACCCACATAATCATATCACAGTACACTATGGGTGAGGTACAACTGAAGATGTTCATTCCTCGAAGCCCCACCATGTCAGTTCAGCACACTGGCAAACAGATCATTATTTAAGTTTCTCTTGAAAACACTCATACTTTTCAGAGAGAAATAAAACATTGGGAAGAAAACAAATGAAGTCCCTTAATTTCAGTAAAACACAGTGAGATACAAGTGTGAACTGTAATTTGAAGTTACAGAATATAGAGGGACTCAGAAATCAGTCAACTTCAATTCATCCTGTGAACTGCTCTCACCTCACTGCAGCAGATATGGTGCAGTGCATGCAACTTTCACCCAGTAACAGCTCACTCCCATTAGCCTGGCAATACACTCATATGGTCTTACCACGTTCAAGTATCAGACAGTAAAAATACCACCAAAGCATGTATCTCTAGTAGACAGAGTGACCAGCCCAGAGTAGCAGTGCCAATATCTTGATTTGTACCTGATTAGGAATATAAAGTTCCCCCATATTTATACTGTAATTTATAATATATCTTTTTGAAATCAAACATCATTCCTCTTTTGCATTTAGAATATTTACATGTTGATTTAACACTGGTAAAATTTTTAGTTTCAATGCATAAGAAAACATTCCACAGGAGAATTTAGGCAAACTGCATATTTTTGGTCGTCTCTTTATTTTGTGTTCAATATATTCACATGGTTTTGCAAACTCTGCTTTAAACTGAATGACCCTAAAACTTCTCCCCTGCTAGCTTCACCATTTTCAGTCTCTTCGTTCTTGTGATTATTAACATGTGATTAGCTCCTCAATCAACAGAGAATTTTCCTTGAAGAATTTGAATTTCATATGTAGAAACCAAGCTGAAAAATTCTGTCTTTGCCATAAAACTTTCAAGATTTCTTTATGTATCATCAAATACATGGAAAGGCTTTACAGGACATCTGTAACTTCCCCAGCATGCAGTATGCTACTCTTCCGAATGCCCGGTATATCTCTTTTATGAGAAGACTTAATATTACCGTTAATTCTATGCTTTTCCAGCTGATATTTTATTTCCTCTTTACGTGTAAATTTGCAACCTCTCTCCCACGTTTTGGCACTTTCATACTTCTCAGTTTTATTAGCACTTTGAGGTTTAAAAGATAGCTCATTTATTTGCTATATCTAGATGCCACACAACTTTGAATACAGTATATAAAGATGTAGAGCAAGATAGTGATGGAGTACAGTCAGACACAGATAATTATCCTCAAAGCATTCCAGAAACCAATTTAGTATAATTGCCCTTTGTCTAGAGTAGCAAATCCAGCAGTCCTGACAGACTGCAGATTCATGTCTGACAATTTGCACATTGTATTGTTTGTTCAAAGATCAGTCATTCTTATATGAATACACAAGATATACAGGCTTCCACTGCTAGAGTCCTTTTCAGTCACCTCCTAAACAAAAAATGGTATAGGTCACTACTGTTTCCTGAGATCTGCTCTCTCCCTTTTTCACTGTCCATCTTAAAGCCAGCCTCTTCTTCACCTCTGTCTCTTCTCTCCCTCTATTATCTTTTCTCATGGTAGATGGAAGGCTGAAATGAGTGGGTCTGCAAGAAGAATCAGAGTTGTTCAAATCCAGAAGCATTACTGTCTCTCAATGAAGGTAGAAAGTAAAAGGACAGAGAGTGAAAAAGCAGGAAAAAAACATATCAGTTACTTTTGAATATATGGGTCAAGTTCTAAACAAACCTCGACGGTTCTGTTAAAAGTAGGTCTGTTTCTGCAGCATTGCTGTGGTTCTACTCAATGAAATGTTCAATAATGGTAATTCTCTTGCTTCTTGCAATAAGCAGAGACCTTACTCTCTAAAAGTGCAACCATTTAACAGCCAGAAACATTGGCCAAGACTAACACTACGGCAGAGCATGAAGTCATAAACATGCACAGATGTTACTATTTGGAAACATTAAAGAGGTACTGAAGTTCCTAAGCACATCCCAAGTTGTGTTGATTTCAGCAGTAATGAGTCATAAGGGAAGAAGATACTACTAAAATTACATGCCTGGGACACTTTTCTTTGCCACTTAGATTTAGAAAAAAACAACAGTGTCTTTAGAAAAACTTAATGGGGAGGAGAGCACTCTGAAAGACTGCCATTACCAAAGGCTAAAATGAATAAATCTGCTTGCCTGTATTTATGTGGTTAAACAAACATAACGCTAATGCATTACACATTTCTGATGATATCATGGAAGGCTCAGGAGATCTAATTTCACAAGTGTCTAAAAAAGGTTAATGCTGAAGGTTACAGGAAGTTATGAAACTGATTATTTCAGGGAAAAGTTTATTTAATGGAATCTGGGCAGTTTTACAAACATAGCAAAGACACTGAGACTGACACATTCTGTGCCAGTCCTACTCTGATTAATAATTGCATTGAGTCTACTGAAATATTCAGTTAGGTGAGCAAACACACTCACAGGATGTTTTAAGGTTTTTTGAGGCTTCAAACCTTTTCTGAGTACACTCTAGTAGGAGCTCAAGCCTACTCCAACATGCAGAAACACAGATTTCATGCTGAAAAATAAATGAATAAATGAAAATTTACCACAGTGTGCTAATATAGTTATGATCATGCTATCTGTTCTGTAGCTATATTATCCTTGTAATCCATAAGAAAGGGCTCCCAAATTAAGAAAATATTAAAGGATGCAACCCAGTAATTCTGTTCACTTTTGCAAGTATAATTCAAGGTTTCAGAAAGCTTTCTTTAGGAGAGAGAGCAAAATTTCCAAGGTCAGTTTTGGCTCATTATCTACTAGAGAACTGGAATATTAACTGAGGCAGAGAAGAGCTAATGTCCATTTTGCACTTGTACCAGCACAAGAGTACACACACACACACACAAAAAAAAGAGATAGTTTAAACTGTCACTGTGTTACTAACTCAAGGAATAGAGTATCAAAACTGGAAGAAAGTATGACTTCATGAAAATAGACATTTCAGATTTTTTCCCCTTTTCTGTTGTGCAGAAATTCTCTTCTTCATAGTTATCTCAGAAACACCACAGGTTCAACAGTGGCATTTCCTTTCATTTCTCTTATGAAACTGCATCATCTGACTTTCTATTTTTTATTTCCATTTAAGAGAAATTTTTGATTTTGTTGAATGACAATCACTCACATAAATAAAAAGTATGAAAAAGGAAAATTAGTAAATTGACCGGCAGTTTTCAGATCTTGAAGCTTCTTTTGGCTGCAGAATTTTTATATATAGGCTATGTGCCCAGATACGAAAATCTTTGGCAAGAACCCATCCATCCTTGACCCAGAACTTTGAGATTAGATTTTACACCTATTTAACAGCTGGTCACTTAGCATTGGCCTATTTTATGCAAATAGTCTTCCATTTAAATAACAGTCATTTCCATTTATTAGAGTAATTCAATTTCCTAAGGACAGCCTAATAATACAGCTGCCCCATTATGCCATGGATGGATTTCATCAAATACTTATAATATTTTAAATATGTTACTGCTACTTAGTATTCTATCACACCCACAGCATGGTTTGTAGCTCACAGATATGAAGTACAGAGATCCCTGTCTTATCTAGAGAACATACAGTGTAGGTCCCTGATCTAACAAGGGTCACTATATTGCTACATTTTGTGATGGTCATGTAGGTAAAGTTACTAGAGCTTTAATGAAGAAAATATTAATATACAATCATTTTACACACATATCTATAGGCAGTTTAGAAGAGGTGAATTAATGTAGTAATTAAACAGTATTTTAGAGATCCCTTCTTCCATCTAAGTTCTGAGCCTGTTTTGCTGCAGGTTGAAATACCACACAAGAGGGGTGCATTCACAAGAATTCACTACTTTTATTGGTAACTGAAAATATCCTAAATGTCTTTTATAACTAAGCCAAATCCTATTGGAACCAGTAGGAAGGAGCTGTAGAGAGAATCAGTCTCTGTGCTGGAACAGAGCAGACTTGAAAGGGGTAGCAGCTGGGCTAAAAAAAAAAAAAAAGGAGAGATGTATTGTAAGACAGTTTCAAAAAGAAATGGGTAATGTGTATCAATGCATTCAGTGTTGCAGAATTTCTAGCTTCAGTTAAGGACATAAATAACTTCCCTCTTTAGTGTCAAATGATATCAAAATTCTTCCTTTTCTCTCACTCTCCTGAAAATAAAGTGTCCTTGATAAAATGTGCCCAACATCTCATTCATCCATCATAAGTTCTCAACATTGTACATTCTGAGATAGCCCTGCAGTGATTTCCCGGGCCCCTGTCCAGGGACCAGCGGATAACACATATGCTCCTGCCATGGCCATCTCACCTCACAAATGAATACCCCAAGTGCAAACCTGTGGAAGAACACCCTTGCAGCATGGCTTCATGGCCTTGAGTGTAAAGCTATCCCTGTGTCCCTGCTTGGTGATGGCAGCCCTGGGCTGCCCTGTTTTCCTCTCTGGGGTGGAGGGATGGGACTGGCTGGTGGTTCCATGAAGAGCTCCTGGATCTTCTCCTTTAGGAGCTGACGGCCTTCACTGCACCCCCAAAAAACTACATTTGTGCTGGTCTGCATGGTGGCACATGCTTCTCCAAGCTTCTACTAGCAAATCGACCACATCTTTCCACAGCACAAATGCAGTAGGCTAATGTGCACAAGCTATGTCTGGACTGCCCCTATGCACCTGAATTTATGTTAATAATTATTTAATGTCCATGGGTGATGAAAGTAAAGTAAGCAAGGAATGTAAGTTTTAACCAGTTCAATTTGTATCATCTGAGACCTGCTGAAGAGATTTAGCCTTAATCTTAATTTGTTGTGGGCTCCTTGAATCTTGTGACTTCCTCCTCCACTAACCGTCTGTTCAAGATGCAGTAAAAGAGACTTCATTCTCCTGTTGACTTCATCTTTTTGAATGGGCCATATTCCTTCCTTTACCCCTTCTTTGGTGCCCAGATGAAAAAAAATTTCAAAGGTCAGAAACACTGTTCTCTTCTGCTTGGTAACTTAAGGGTGTTGGGTAATATTTACAGTTTAAGAGCTTGGATTCATCATGCCTATTTGGATTCTAAATCAAGAGAATTATGCAAGTTTTCAAGTATTTTAATACAAATCATCATAACAATTTACTGTTAGGAGATGGCAGCTAACAGTTATTTGGCTGTAAGAGCTAAACACAGAAAGTAGTAATATTTGAAATATTTTGTTATGATAGTGGGTTTTGTTCTTTGTAAGTCAAGAGAATCTTTTGTAAAAATTATTATCTGCATCCTGGGGTAGTCACTTCCCAAACTTGTGTGCAGATGTAATCCGAAATTCAAAGCACTTACAAAGACAAGCAACAGTAAATGAGAGGGAAAAAGAAAAAAATGCAGCTGTCCTCAGCTGCCTTTTACCTGAACATTAAGAATTAATTATTTTCAGCAGAGGTGAAAGTACATAGGACAAAAGTAGATAATGAATAGAAAGATAATGAATAGAAACAATGTAAATTAGGAAGGAAGGAGACAGAAAAAAGACTGCAAGGGTATGATGGACAATATAGATGATCTGGAGTGATACACACTCTGGGAATAGTAAAACTGGAAACAGGAGGACTACCAAAATGTGTGACAGAAACCAAGATTGGTAGTTGCAGGAGATGGGTCTGAAATAAGTCACTAATATTAAAATGTTAGCAGATTGAGTGCTGAGGGAAAGGCCTTTAAGGACAGATAGAAAAATAGAAGAATGACATACTGAAAGTGATACTGCAGAATTAAGCAGAGAAGGGAGCAGGAAAATAGAAGAATGTTTCACCAAACCATGCAAAAGATACTACTTTCAATGGAAAGATTGAGTTTAAAGTGTTAGTGGTAAAAAAAGAAATAAATGAAAGAAAAGAATGGAAGACATTCCAAGCAATTGCAAGATTTGGCTAGCTGAGAGGAGTTTCAGAAAGTGTTGAAACTGAAAGCTGACTAGAAGTGACTCAAGGTGCAGTCACAGAAATGAAGTAAATACTTCTGTTTGCAGAGCCAATAAATTTAGATTTCTAAAGAGATGGAGTGGAAATTCCTGAGGGGAGAACTTGACTGCATGTTACAGCTTGAGGTATGGTATATGTATAGATAATTATGTGGCCCACATCATCTATAAACTGCTTAATCAGATTGAACCACTCTTTTTATAGTATATGTTACTATGGAAAACAACATCATACATTTAATTTCAAATCATTTACCTGTAGGAAAAAATATCTGTGAATGCATCTCACTTCACTTTGTAAATGCCTGCTACATCACCCTTCTCTGCGTAATTTCTATGTTTACTCACATAGCTTAGTTTTCCTGATTACAAATAAATAAATAAATAAATAGATATATAAATGAATGAATGAATAATTAGCATCAAGATGGTGCATGGAAAAATAAATGTGCAGTATGATAAAGAGTAATAGTCCTTACAGCTGCTTATGTGTTTTAACTATTTTGTTAAGACTAGCACCATAAGGAAATGTTGCAGTTGTGTAAATAACTCCTTCCACTCCTAATCATTAGCAGGAAGGTAAGTCCCATTGATTCCAGCAGAAAACACAGCTAGACAAACCTAAAGATCCTGCCAGTCTAAGACTTGGAAAATCATATGACTTCAGTTTACAGAATGGAGTTTACAACAGACCTAAAAAAATTTGCAAGGCTGATAAATTTGGCTTACACTGATGCTGACCTTCCTCAGCTCAGACCATGCTCTCACACTCCTACCTCATAGCTGAGCTGGCCAGGTTCCTTCATCCTGCATCATCATCACCCTCATAGTTTTGAGTCAGTTTAAATTCCCAAGCTTGCATATCACAGATCAAGGTGAACACTGACATTGATACAAAACATGCAGTTCTGTGCAGTGGGAGGAAAAAAGGACTACAGCAGCTCTGGCTTAGATTATTTTACTCTGTTTTGGAGCTACTTCAATAGGAACAGACCAACAAAGAGACAGAGGTATCACCATCCCCATAACCAAAACACCTGACACCATTTGCTAGCTTCAGATTTCATTCTTCATGGTCCAGTAAGGACATCACAGTGTGGTAATCTTCTGCAAGCTTAGAATGAACTGCTGTTTTAAAATTTAAATAACATTTTGGAGCTTGTATCCTACTATTAGAGAAAAGGATTGCAAAATGTGGCTTTCTTATCTTACATGAAAATTTAATTGATTTTATGGAAATGGAGGATTGTACTTTGAGCACTCTGGCTGCAAGATTTAGAGTATTTCTTGAGAGAAGAAAATTGGTTAATATACTGTACTTACATGACTGTAAAGAATTTGCTAATTTCTTAGGGTGAGGGGTGTACAGTATTAAATAGAATAACTTAAATAGTATTTAAATGATTAAAGTTTGGTTTAAAAATTATTAAATAGTTATTAGCTATAGTTGCTATAAATATATTCTACATTTCTCTCCAGCTATAAAGGAGGAATGTCTGTCTAATCACAGTATTTCTAATATGGACTAGCCAGTATCTAAGTCTTAAGTTTCATTTTCAATGATCTGGAAAAAAATACAAAGTGATTGCTGGTAAAACTTGAAGAGCATGCAAAAATTGGTGTAGTGGCAAGTAATAAGACAAATGTTCTATGGAATGATCTGTCTCGATTGGCTAGGTGGCTTCATTTGAAGAAGATTAATTTTAATAAGGACAAATACAAAGTCATAAATCTAGGCACAGGGAATGCAGGTCATATTTATAGGATTGGACACTGGAAAAGGTGATTCTGAAACTGGAGGTGGGTAAGAAACTGTCTCTGAACTCCCAGTAAAAAGCTATTGCTAAATGAACTAATTTGATCCTTCAAAAAGTAAAAGAATATTGAGAAGAAGTGGATGTTTTCATTATTTCCGTATTCAAAAACTGATGTCACCAGTGCTGGAACACTATGTTTAGTCTGGCATTTGCATTTTTAAAAGCATATTAAAAAATGGAAAACATAGTGAAGTCAATTAAAGCGTAATTTGACACCTGAAAAATCTGCCTTAAGGTCAGAGAACGTCAATATACTTCACTATGAGAAGGCTTGAAAACTATGTGCTCATGTTGAGAAAAGCTAGACTAAACCAGAAGTTGTAGAAGGAAATAAACTTAAAGGCTCGCCTGTTTAGAGGAACATGTATATGCTACATACACAAAATTCATACAGATGGCAACTAATAGCTGTTTGATTATGTACCTGAAGAAGGTGTTTTCCCTTAATTTCTGTTAATACTGCTCAATATAAAAAGTAACGTTGCTCTTAAAATGAGAGATTGGCAGTGTTAATTTCCAAGAAATCAGGAAAACAGACAGCACCAAAATTAAAGTTGCCTTATCACCACTCGTTCAGAAAGGGCCAAAAAGGAAAGTTTAGTCACCATCTGAAAACACTATGAGGAAAAAACTTTCTTTCACCGCTCCTTCAAAAAGAAGGAACAAAGGAATCTGGATTATCCAGTCAAAGAAAGAGTAAGATAAAATCAGATCTGTAAAGAAGATGAAACAGTATATAGAGATATTAAATGGGGTTTGTGTGGGTGTTTGGTGGTTGGTTTGTGTGGGTCTTTTAAACCTACAACACTGCATATGACAAAGAATAATCCAAATAAAATTGTAAGGTTAATCCATTTAGAACCACCTCACCAAATACAAACAATATCTCTAAAGAAATCAATAAAAATTTAATTGCTTGTTTGCTTGCAAAAGAACACTTACTGTACTACTCCTAGCGAAGTTTCAGTAAACCTTCTGTGCCTGCTACCAACTTCTCATTTCCCTATTTACAATGAGGGAGAAAATCTTCTATAATAAGAAAAGAATGTTTGTGCAACAAATCAGAGTCTGTACGTGCCTTCACAGAAAGTAGTACGCAAATAGCACCTGGCTTTTTAATCAGAGAGGTGTAGGAACACCTAATATGTAGAATTAATATGAAGCACACTTCTTAACACTGAAGGTACCTTTTGCAAGATAAAACCCACCAAGAGGTGTTAGTTTTTCCATAATCTGAAATCTTCGAATCAAAATTGGATGTAAATCTGAAAAATACATTTCAAAATTTGTGGCACTGTGAAAGTATTTCTCAACCATGTTATGAAGGAAGCAAGCCTAGATTATTTTTCCAGCTTTGAATTCATTGAAACTGTGAAGAATAGAGGGATTCCTAAATCCCACTGCAACAGAAAAGACAAATGCACCAGAGAGAAATGTGGCAGTGCATACAGACAGATAGTATACTAAATGAATCCTTGCCTGCTGAAGAGCATTTTCTTTTTTACTTGCAAAAAAATATTTTATAAGAGGAATGGAGAGCAGGAAGATTCAAAAGTGTAAGAAGGGCATCAGATATTAAAATGATCATCCCTGTGTTTTCCTATTTCTTTAGACTGCATCTAATAATTCCAAGGACACTCATAATCAAGCAAGGACATAGCATTTCATTTTCAAAATACTGTACACACATAGACTAATCACTTAGAAATACTTATAATTTGTTAGGGTTTCAGCATCAGCTTCATTTTTAAAAGTTTAAATATTGCTTATTATAAGCCTGAAATGTTCTGAGTGATGATTCCAAATAAAATTTTTGTATCTTTCTATCCTTAAAAGATTCTTTGTTATAGAGAAAAGTATGAAATAGTAAATTGCAGTAATGTATTTGAGATTATGATGATTTTATTTTGTCAAACATGTTATTGTTTATTCAATAAATAATAATAATGTAGATAATTTATAGAGGGAAACAAAAAATATATAGAGAAGAAATCTATAATTATGTAAAAATAAAATGTAATATTTTTGTGACAGCAGGTTCCATGATAAATAACTGGTAGGAGGCAAATTAGAGGAAGCAAAGGAGCTGAAAAAAAATTATCAAGTTATTTAGATGTATGACACAACTATTTTCTTCCTGAATGTGGACTACAGTATTTGAAAATAAGGCATTTTTGTCCTTGAATTTAAAGCTGCATAGGTTATTTTACTCAATAATCATCTTAGAATTACAGCACAGGTGAAAATAACTTTTGAAAATGTGAAGGGAAATGCAGAAAGTTCTCCTTTAAATTTAAGATTGTGGTGCTCGCAGCCAAAATCAACACTACTTTATGTGACTGTAAATTCTGCAGAGCCTTTACTTCTCTCTTTTCACAAAGATGTCGAGAAATATAACCTGTTCCCTTATCCTCCTATCTGAACAAAAAATCTGAAATGGGATTCCATTTTCTTAAGACATCAATTTTTACCACTCTTATGATGATTTATAAGGTTGCAGTTTCCTTTTTATTCTGTCAAACAGACTTCTGTATTCTCATTGCAGCTGACCTCCGAGTGCACCATAGGAAGCAGAAAAGTTTGATAATATCACTGCAGGGTAACCTCTTGTTATTGAAACAACGACTAGCTGAGCAGCAGGAGACTCTGTGAGAAACTTCTTAATTCTAATCATTGAAAAGATGACTTCTTCATCAAAACTACCCTGGAGTTCCTGATGTGATTCTTGAAAATTACTGTGTTGAAGTAGCAGTGTTAGTCAAAGAAGGATTTTGCTACAAGCAGATGCAGTAAGCAGGGACTTATATTTCTGGGATGTCTCTAAGAAATTAATCTGCAATTCTTTACAAACTCACCACACTGTTTTTACCTTCAAACTATTATTTTAACCCAGATTAGCCTCACTCTAGCTGTGCTCCCTACTGCACTCCTATCAGCTATCAGATAGCAGGGAATAGGTCAGAGTTCAATGGCAAAGGGCCTGGAATTTGGCCAACTCCCTGAAAATTAGATCAGGGCAGGGGAAGTTCTTGGCTATTCATAGGACAGACAAGCTTGATACTTAACCTTTATGATTCAAGTACTCTATCTTGTTTTCATTCTTTGTTAGAATGATGCTATGGACACCAATACAACCCCTTGACCTGTTGCAAAGCATTCTGTAGCTGTTATAATGTTAACAATAGTCCTGCACATTACTCACAGACCTCCTGACTTCCTCTGCACTAGCTTTTTCACGTTTTTTCTTAATATACATAAAAGCAATTTACTACCATTTACAAAATGCTTTACTGGAATATTTAAACAACTAATATTTTTAGAATCATAGAATGGTTTGGGTTGGAAGGGACCTTAAAGATCATCTAGTTCCAACCTCCTGTCGTGGGCAGGGACACTTTCTACTAGAGCAGGTTGCTCAAAGACCCATCCAACCTGGCCTTGAACACTGCCAGGGATGGGGCATCCACAACTTCTCTGGGCAACCTGTGCAAGTGTCTCATCACCCTCATAGTGAAAATTTTTTTCCTAATATCTAAGCTACATGTCTCCTCATAAAGAAGTTTATCTGTCTTAGTTGCTCTTCCAAGAGACTTCTGCTCACTTTTTTTGTTAGGGTTGTGTTTGTTTGATTGTTTGTTTTTAATGGGGGAGCAGAGGTGAGAATATTCCCTGGCCATTGCAGAAAAATACAATGACAACATGGTAATGCTACCTTCTGCAGAGCTGCAGATCAATCCGAAAATGGTATTAGCTCTAGCAGTCACTTGGGAAATAAAAGTATCAGGTTGACTCATAATTGCAAATGTTAAAGGCTAAAAAAAAAAGGAAACTCTAGAATTGGCTGCAAATATCTGAACCTGAAGGAGAAGAAAAAGCAGCATGACAACACTGTATGTCATTACAAAAAAACCAATTTGCTGGTGAATATTAAATACTGTGCAGGTCAGCTGGGTCAAGTGGCTTCTTTCTGAAAATAAAAATTAACAGGTAAGAGAAGTTTCTCTTTCACTGCCAAAAACCTTTCTGCCTTTCCTCGTTTATGGGATATGACTAGCAATAAGTGAAGAAATACTTTTATGTCTAGAAAGAGGTATAACTTCCAAAGAAATAACTGAAACTCTCTCTTTATGTGTATAACACTGATAACATAGGTAGTACCACAGACTTGAATGCTGACTTGTCAGTTGAATGAACATGCCATAGCATGCTACCTTTGGGTGCTCTCTGATGATTTGTGTTTAGGGGAGTCTAAGCCTTCAAAAACCTATGTCAGTTTTATTCGGCTGTATCTGGAGATTTAGGAATCTTTGTGTCCCTCCTGTCACCTCAACAGTGGAATGAATCTACTTTACTTTTCTGTTTAGCTTCCAAGTGCTGAGGCACAATTATCTCTATTCATCAGTCCCCAACTCTCCTCAGCATAAATAAGTGTTCAAAAATGTACCAGTCTGTACATACCATGGAGGGGCAGGTGTGGGGTGTGAGAATGGGAGGTTTGGGTGGTGGTGTCAGTCTAAAGATACATGTATCTTTGGAAGTGAAAATATAAAATAACAAGCCGTACTGCAGGAAAACATCACAACAGAACAGGTAACACAACACAGATACATCTGAGAGAGAATGGTGTTAGCAGAAAGACACACAACTAGGAAAAGTCCAGCATGTGAGAAATACCATATCCAATATAACAGATATGGCTGACAAAGGGAGGAAAAGGCAAAGCAAAGGTACTCTGAAGCAAAAATAAAGCCTTGAGAGATTTTAGTAGCAGGTCTGGGAATCTGTAGTTTAACTTTTCAAAACAGAACTTCTGAAGCTTTCCTGAGGGTTGTTTGAGATGATGAAAATAATCATTATCCACAGATGTGACAGCTGATTCCATCAGATGTATAGATGGTTTATGTCTATGCCATAAGTATATGCAGAGTAGTCCTTCATAAAGAAACACCAAGTTCAAGACTAAAGACCTAAAGTAAAGTTTTTCAGAAACAACATACACACTCAGAACCTTACGACACTGGGGTTTTCAATATTCAGAAGTGCAAATAATCTTCCTTTCAGAACCCCAATATTGAGATACTGCAGTTTTGCTCCATTTTTTTTAAGTCAATGCCTCTGTTTATCTTCTCTCTAACAAATTGAACTCTTAAGAAATTAGAACTTGAGATTTATATTTCAACAAATATTATTATACTTTCCCATGCTGTGAACAGTATCAGAAGTTAGGATAGCCTATTGACAGAGAAATCTCCCACAGTGACAGTCATCTAGCTACTTTAAATCTCCAAGCAGGAGTCTTACCAAGCATTTTGTTAAAGGAAGCAGAAATTCTTAACTATAAATGGCTTGTTTAGCAGAGCCAGGGATATGTAGGTATCTTAAAATCTAATTGTCAAATAATGTGTAAAGGAGACTCTCCCAGTCTAGCTCTTTTCAGTCAACCAAATATCTTCAGTAACCATTCTACTACACACAGCAGAATATGTCCTACCACACAACATGAAACATCACATTTTGTTTTATTATCAATTCTCTGGAAATCAAAATGTCTCTATGAAGCCACAATAACTATTGACTCATTCTGAAGAAACCTAAATTATTTGCTCAGCTCTTCCTCTTGTCCAGCTCCATTCAGACACTGTTATTCTTAGGCCTACTCTCAAGTACCAAACAAACTAAAGCCAATAAACTTTTCTCTTTTGCAAACTAATCTCAACACTTCATTTTTCTCCACAATTTGTGCCAAAAAATTTAAAAAAATAAAAACCACAGCTGCAACAAAAGGTGATTAAGACATGAGAAAGTTTATCTCTTTTGAGATCACCTATGTGAAAGTAGGTTATTGAAGCAGCACAAAGACTTCAATCTATTTCTAGAAAGCAGAGAGAGAGTAAGGATTAAAAATATTTGTTTGTCTGCTCATCTGTTCAAGTTTTAATCATCATGAACTTTTCATTTAGAATTATTCAGAAACAATTTCACTTATGAAGATCTTTCCATTCAACCTCTCAAAGCCAAATGTCATTAAAATTTGAAAAACTGAAAATTAATTAAAATATAACAAGACTTCTTTTCTCAGAGCCTCTTTTGCTATACCTAGGGGCTGGACCCGCTACCCTATTGACTAACATTACTGGAATTTCATCCTTGATCTAAAATATTACTGAAGTACTACTTTGGAAGCAAAAACGTAACACAACAGCTATATGAGTCATAATCATTGATCTTCTGTTCAGCCTTGAAAAACAGCGACATGGTCTTATATACCAAAAAGGAACTTTCCTAACACTGGTGTCTTATGTAAAAGATTACACATCAAATTGCAAGACAAGCACATTTTTCAGCCTAAGACCTCAAAAAAAAAAAAAGCCCAAAAGATACCTCTAAAATAATACTGCATTTTACCAGTCCTTTTAAGTCTTTTCTTCATTTATTCTACATTTCATTTATTAAACCACCATGTGAATACTTAGATGATGTAATATGAGAACTTAGTTTGCCATAAATTTTCTCTGCCAACATCAAAAGCAAAATGCATGAGAAAGATCAAAGTAACCAGAACAACTGACTTCAGTAAATATGCAAGTTCTGCTTCCTAAAAGGTTGTGTACCTCCAGACTGGGATATGGCTGGACACAGCTGGGCCTGCAAGGAAGTAGAGTGCAGGGACAGGTCACAATCCAAGGTGGAGTGGGATCTGGGACACAGAAACCATGGGCCTGCACAATTCAGAGATCCTTGCATATTTTTTGTTTCCACCTATAAACCAGACTCTTCTGGTTATTCTTGGATCCTCTGTCTACCATTCTTCCCTACAACATAAGGAAACGTACGTTTAGGTTAATTACTGCATAAGGACTTCTGCTTTCTTTGAGGTTCTTTACTTAAATGGCTGAATTTTGTGTGAGAATCTACAAGGCAGTAAGAGGGTTTTTTTTTGTCAGAGTTTTGTCAAGTTTAGTGAATAAAAGCCTATAGAGACTGCATAACCCTACTTCAGCAGCTATATTATTCAACTCACTGAAGTTGAGACAAAAATTGTCAGATGCAGCTGAACATTTACAGACACAGCTAACATTTGTAGTTGTAAGTTGAAAACATATTCATCGCTTCTTCAACTGAATTTTATGAACATTTTAATTGTTATGACCAGTATATTTTAACCTGTCACTCTTACCAATGCAGTAACTGAAGAAAGATTCAGACTAAAGTGTCATGGATTTGAAATCAGGGAGGGGAAGCACTGGGAGAAGGGGAAAGGAGAACTCTGATTCAAATCCAAAGACATTTTTGGGGACATTGGCACTTAAGGTGTAATGTGAAAGTCTGGACATCCTGGAAATAGTTGTCTTTTCTCTCTTTTCTTCTTGCATTTGGAAGAAAATATTAACCCTTACATGCAAAAGAATATGAGGTAGGGGCTTAGCATCCATAAGGGTCAGCAATGGAACCTTGGTGCACAAAGATTACCCTGTATCTTCAAAGCATTGTACTAATTTTTCAAACTAAACCCAGATATCTACATCTCTAAAAAGTTGGCAAGAGAGCATATATATGCAGAACATTTAAAAAATTAGCATTCCTATGGCAGATTAATACTGAACTGTACTAACAGGTCATGTTAACCTGTTACTCCACCTTGCTTCTGTGACTTCAGTGAGGTGTGGACATAGTTGCTTATGATGCTATCAGAATACATTACAGAAATCAGAACCTCCTGGAACAAGGAGTTGAATCTCCCAGGACCATGGAATATGTCTTAGGACATTCAATTTAGAAGTCAAGCAGAGCTTCCTAATCAGTAGATTTCGCTTTAAAAGCTATTTGGATTAATAAAAGAGCAATTAAGTTCACTCTCAATCTTCTTCAAATTGTTGTAATTTTGGGTAAATAGAGTTTAATGAGATCACCTTCTGCTAAATTGATTTTTCTATTTTACAGAGAAAAGTGCTTCTCCATTCAGAATTCAGCAACACATGCAGTGAAGTTATCATGATCAAAATATTACCTTCAGTATATGAAATGTGAAGGCATACACAGTATTTTGCTTTGCTATGAAAATCTAATATAAATGTGGGTCATTTCTATATTCAAATTCCCAGAATAAATGTTTCATTCCTTACAATAATATTTTTTTTTCCCTTTTCAGTAGTGGATTTTTCAAAAACAGGTACATTGCTTTAGGAAATCACATATATCCTTATAAAATAAAGATAAAGTCATCTTATGTTGAATTGAAGTCAGGACCTACCAAATCTAATACAACTTTTGAATCAAATATATGATCCACTAAATCTTATCAGTATTATGTATATTGAAAGCTAAGCTGATGAATCACTGGATAAATTAGACAGCAAATGTGTGACAATATAGTATTTATTAAAATGGATCAGTGATTTGTTTCAGTTTCAAGAACTCCATATATCAACTTCTGAAGAATTCTTTAAAATTGAAGAGAACTTAAAGAAAGGCAAAAGACACTGGTAAAAATAGACTAGAAAAGGGCAATCTATGTGTGATGATACTGTATGCTGTCATTTTGCTGGGGAGGGAAAGTTCATTAGGACTTTCAAAAAAATGTAACTATCCCACTATGTCCTAGGATAGCAGTCATTTTTTCTCCTTCTTAGTAGCTGGTGCAGGGCTGTGTTTTTGACTTTCAGCCTGGGAACAACACTGATAACACCGATGTTCTTAGTTGTTGCCAAGTAATGTTTACTCTGACCAAGGACTTTCTCAGTCTCATGCTCTGCCAGGGAGGAGGGGAAGCCAGGAGGAAGCAGAGACAGGACACCTGACCCAAACTGGCCAAAGGGCTATTCCATACCATAGCACGTCATGCCCAATATATAAACTAGGGGGTTACCCAGAAGGCCCAGATCGCTGCTCGGGTCGGGCTGGGTATCGGTTGGCGGGTGGTGAGCGGTTGTGTCCTCTCCCCTTGTTATTCCTCTTATCATTATTATTGGTAGCAGTAATGGTTTGTATTATACCTTAGTTACTGGAGTGCTGTTATCTCAACCCGTGGGAGTTACATTCCTCTGATTCTCCTCCCCATCCCTCTGAGCACAGGGGGAGGAAGAACAGGGAGGGGGAAGTGAGCGAGCAGCTGTGTGGTTCCAGGTTGCTGGCTGGGCTTGAACCACAACGCACTATTAGTCAGACTTTGGCATTTATTTGGGATTTTACATTTAATTGGTAAAAAATGGAGGGAAAAAAAAAAAAGCAGCAAACCCCAAAAATGACTAAATATTTGGGGGGAAAAAAAATCCCAAACCAAAACCAAAAACCCTAATGAAAGGCCGAGTAAAGTAGATGTATTCACTCAAGAAAGTAAGAGTAAGACATGGTAATATAACTCTAAATGTGCATTTTTTATTTCAAACTCAGTTAATATTATTTAGACATCGTGTTCAACAAGGTAATGACCACTGCTAAAATACTCCAAAAATTCTTAAATTGAATTTTAATTAAAACTGTCTATTTCAAAAACTCTACTGCCAGAGTATCTGTTCTGCAAGTTCCAGGAAAGACCTGAGAACTCGTGTCCTTCATGTTTTTCATAAGTAATGAGGAGATCTCTGCCAGACCAAAGCAGCAAAGTACTCCTGATTTTTTAGAATACAAACCAAGGTTACAAATAGGACATAGACTCAATTCCTTCATGATCTAAGAAGAGCAAAGAAAATATCCAAGAGATTGACATGAGCAAGATAAATGTAAGGTCAATATTTAGAGAATTTTAAAAGCACAATTAGATAATAGAAGAAGTGGCCATGACTAACTGCAAGATTGTGGCTGGTAAAGAATGTGAAAACACTTCAGACCAGGTCATATGACATGTTTAAAGTTTCTCAGAGCTCATCAGAACCCCAGGTGACTAATCTTTTTAACATTCACTGTTTTCCTCAGAAAACTGAAATCTGTGATTACAGTGGTATGTTGGTTTCCTTAGCACCACTCCATTCCCACCTTTGTGAGGATTCATGTATTACCTGAACCATCTGCCTGAATAAATGATCCATGAATTCATTCCAATTTACACCCCTGCTATATTTTTTGACCTTTTTAATTAAGAGGGTAAAATAGATGTTTATGGTTGGAATGAAAGACATCAACATGCTAAAGGCATTATATTTCTAATGGTTTAACTTAGCTATTAAAAAGGAAGCATTCAAAAATATTCACCTGGATAATACACTTAACACTAATTTCTGTGTATTTGGAGGCCAGATTATGTCTCTAAATAGAGTCTGGGGTAGGGCTGGTGCATCAAGTGTGTTAGAGACAAGCCTGGGAGTTAGTCTTTTCTGGTCTCACCCTCAGAGGAGAGAATAAGTTCCTGAAGACCTAAAAATGTCCTTTTTGCCTACATAAGCTATCTCCCAACTTTAATCTGCAAGTACAAGAAGCAGAAACGGCTTTACCTGGTCTGGCTTATGATCAGGTGTAGGACATATTTCTCCACAAAGACCCAATTCCCTTGCCATATAAAAAAGGGTATGTGTCCTGGGTTCAGCTACAGCAGTCATTTTTTCTCCTCCGTAGTAGCTGGTGCAGGGCTGTGTTTTTGACTTTCAGTCTGGGAACAATGCTGATAACACCGATGGTTTTAGTTGTTGCTCAGTAATGTTTACTCTGACCAAGGACTTTCTCAGTCTCATGCTTTGCCAGAGAGGAGGGGAAGCCAGGAGGAAGCAGAGACAGGACACCTGACCCAAACTGGCCAAAGGGCTATTCCATACCACAGCACGTCATGCCCAGTATATAAACTGGGGGGAGTTACCCGGAAGGCCCAGGTCGCTGCTCGGGTCGGGCTGGGTATCGGTCGGCGGGTGGTGAGCGGTTGTGTCCTCTTCCCTTGTTATTCCTCTTATCATTATTATTGGTAGCAGTAGTGGTTTGTATTATACCTTAGTTACTGGAGAGCTGTTATCTCAACCCATGGGAGTTACATTCCTCCAATTCTCCTCCCCATCCCTCTGGGAGCGGGGGGAGGAAGAAAAAGGGGGGGAGTGAGCGAGCGGCTGCGTGGTTCCAAGTTGCCGGCTGGGCTTAAACCACGACGGTATGTCTGCAGCTATATACTAAGGTCAGCCATTTAGCCACCCTGTGCTGCACAAGGAATCCTTACTTGCACTGCTGAACTCTTTCTCAGAGTAATCCCACTTGATAGTCGTATCTTAGCCAACCACAACAGAAGTCTGGGATCTCTAAAAAGGCCTGCCTCTTTTCCTGTCTTTCATAACCTACATTTCCAATATCTTATAAATAATTAAGGCATAATTAATTTTATTGAGAGTTTTCACAACCCTAACAAGAAGCAGTCAGTATGTATATATTTTTTCTATACACAAAGCTTCCCTTATACAAAATACCATGGTGTACATTTACTCTTATGCTACAGTATTTCTAACTTTGCAGTCACATCTTTATCTACCCATCTTCCACTCAGCTGTTATATTGGTGCAAGCAGCTTCACTTGCCAGAGGAAACCGAGTACAATACCCACCTGATTTCATCTTTATTTGCAAAAGGGATTATATCACAGCAAGTCTGGCTCCCTTGACCTCCTCAGAGCCCTCCAACGTTGTCCCATGAGGCTTCACATGCCTGCAGGAAGTGTTATGACTCACTGAAGCTCCCTGGAAGGGCACCATCCCTGTCCCATGACAAAGCCCAGCCCACCAGCAGCCACCGCTGGCAAGGGCTGTCCCCCAGGGCTGCTGGGACAAATGCTTATGTTAGTAGGAAAGAAGAAACAGTTCAAAAAAACAGCCAAAAAACCAAAACCAACCAAACAAAACCAACCCTAAATTAAACAAACAAAACCAACCAAACAAATAATAATAATTAAAAAAAAAAAAAGCCAAAAACCAAACCAAACCAAAACAAAAGACTGCTTGGGAACAGAAGGAAATAGACTGCCACGGAGAAATCCATGGCTTGATACAGCAGGTAACTCTGGCAAGTGTGAGACTAAGGTCAGCATAGTATAAGCACACTTAGTAAAGTCACAGCCTCTGAAAGTGCTGCAGTGGATGGGTGAGTATTTGCTTAGCATGGGACAAAGCAAACTCCCTGGGCTGCAGAAAGCCCAGGTAGGTAAGGCCAGATGGTTCTGGAGCAGCTATAAAGAAAATATATTTGCATGCCACCATTCAGAATAGGACACCAGAGCTAACAGCAAGTCCCTGACAATGATCAGGGTGGGAAGTCTGAGTGTTCACTCCCGTGTTGCTAACAAAGACAATAAAATCCTCATCACTGTGATGTTGCCAGATGTAAGTGAAGAGGGAAAACTGGTCAATTGTATAAAAGGGTATTTGCATCGAGGTCATTTTATGCTCAAAAAAAAATCACAGTGCCTGGCTTCTCAGCAGACCTGTTAGGGCACAGCAGAGTACATATTTAGGCAACCAAATTTGAAAGAAATGAGTAGTGTACTTATGCTAATTAACTTTGCAAACTGTCTGTATGGAAATCCAAAGGGAATATTCATAGATTTACGCATTGGGATGTGCTAGAGAGCCTTGCTACCCTAAACTGTTATAGTAGCGTTCAGTTGTGTTATTGATCACCTTTTGGGGCGTAGAAGCCCCAGTCCCTACATAACCATTCCTGGGTGCTTCCATGGTTTCTAATACATCAATAACCTTTGCATCTTTCCTGCCGCACAATTCTTCAATCCCTACCTCCACTGAGAGGTCAGACTGAAGGAGCTTGCTAGCACATTGCGCCTCAAATATCAGCATGCTGCCCGCAGGCTTACCCCTAGTGAGCCTGGTTTTACTCCATTCCCCCTTCAAATCTAGTTTAGAGCTCTTTCAATAAGCCCTGCTATTTCCTGCATAAAGATCTTTTCCCCACTTTGAGACATCAAAAGGGAGGCTTGAGACCAGTGTTGTTTAAAAACTGGTAACACATCATGAGAACAAAACTGAAGCTGTTTCAACTTACTGATCAATTCAGTTGCTTTAATACAAACTCCTATTTGGGAGCATCTGCAAGATGTATGACTTACGTATTTTTTTTTAGCTCTAGTCTAATTTTTGTGGTTATAATATCCATATATTCATATATACATAAATATGTGCATAAATATATTACAATATATGTAATTCTTATATCTCTCCCTGCTTAGAATTAAGTTACTTGTACCTTTCTCACTCAAATTCTGCAAAAACATGCTTATAACTTTACCTAATTTAATCCCCTCCTAAATATATTTAAGTCTCTGTAAAATGACATTCCTGTTATACCTTTTCTGTGCTATGGCTCCTACTCTCTTCTATAATTTGTTAATAATATCCACTGTTTTCAGTTGTTTTGGTTTGGTTTTTAATGTGTCAGTTAATTGAAATTCATTCTGCTTTCTGCTAGCCAAGGAAAAATTCATATTTGCCTTGTAAAGAAATTGAACCCCCACATCAAAAAATGGAGAATATAACATGCTTCATGATCCCGCTCTTAATATGATGTTGGAATGTGTTAGTCTATCATTCTGAAAAGCTTGTGTCATGGCATGGTTATCTGTGGGTAAAACTTTTTAATATTTTTAGCTGTCTATGTCACATTTTTCAAAAGTCAATTATGAGTTTCAAGCCTAATTCTATTTGCTTTTAATGGATGTTAGGCTTCTTTATTGCCTTTAAAATGAGGACATTGGACTTTTCTGAAAATTCTACTTCAATATGACCATTATCTTTATATTTACTGCCTGTTAATTAAGGCAATTAGAGTATCTTCTACACCATCATTAGGATGCATTTGACACACATAACTGATTTTGGGGTACTAGACTACTTTATATTTCTGAATTAACATCCACATCATCAAGCATATAGATAACATCTTCTTGATAATAGCTAATAGCAAGCTTTGAGGTACAGAAAGCTGATAATACAATTCCTGTTCACTGCATGGTGCAATTCACAATGCCCAATGAGCAATGTAGTGACAAACTTGTAAGTGACAAGACAATAGTCTGTATGTTATGAGGATTTTACATTCTTTTATACTAGGTTAGAGGTGTTGGGTTTGAGGGGTTAGTTTTGTTTTGGTTTTTAAAGTGAAATTGAAAAAAAATTGCATAGGAAATAGTAACCGTAGCTCAAGTTAAATCATAATTTATGTTATTAGGAGCACCTTTCTACAGTTCTATTTCTTAAAATTCTATAATGCAGATAAGTTAAAACATATGTAGTAATGATTTACCTGAGATGCAACACTCTGTTTACTATGGAGTCCTCTGACTTTGCCAAGTTTAAACAGTGTGCCAATAACAGAGCTGGGATTAGAAAACTGGCTGATCAAAATTTTGCTCACTAGGATAAAACACTTGAAATGGATCATCTAATTTTCCAGCATGTCCTCGGGTTCCTGCAGGCACAATAAATTACATTCATATGATAACAAACAACTATAAAAATATTAGTTAGTGCGTTTCATATATATTGTAACACTATGTCCTATTTTTAAAAGTCTCAATTACCTTACATTCTGATGTTCACAGAGAATGAAATATATGATCAGTATTTTTCAGGGTGAAATGTCAGAACCATCAGCCTGATCCGAAATACATAGAACTCCACTGAAATCTTTCTCCTGACTCAGCAGATTCCATAACAAGCCCTATCTGCACATTTCTAATTAACATCAAATGCTGCCCTTAGTATCTCCACAAAGAACAGACTTGCAGAGATGCTGAATGTTCTGGGTATAACCTTGCACTCCAGTGAAAGAGCAGAATATAAATAGAAAACAGTAACAAGTGGTTGCAGTGGAAAATCATCAGCAGAAGAAGTAATGGAATTAATGGCTGCCAAAGCCTTGCACACCATGGCAAAAATACAATCTATCATGCAGTTGTTTCTTGTTCTTGCAAGGGGTTCCAAAGGGCTAAGGATCACCTAAGGAGGCAAATCTCCTAGGTTTCCTCTGTAGTAAAGGGATGCAGGCTCCTCCAAAGGCAGATTAAGAGAAGACTCTTCCAATTTCCTTCTCAAGGACCCTGTCTGCTCCACTCACTGTAAAGACAGCCTGAGATTAGCTGCCATGGAGTAAAAGCCTATTATTTGCAAAAGCAGTTAAACAGAACTCAGTTTTTCTAACTAGGTAAATACTAAACATCTAGATTTACTTTGCAACTTCTGGCTTTTGTCAAGATACTGACTGCTACTCAGCTAGTTTGGTGGGCTTCCAAACACAATCTGTAGAGTTCTTCAAATTTAAATTAAATCCTTTTACATTACCAAAAATATTATTTTTCATTGCATCTATTTTTACTACATCTGTTACAGTACTTACCAAAAATTTCAGGGAGTATTATGGTGGACTTTCTATAATGACATCAAAAAAACCCACAGTATCTACTTAAATTTGTCTTCTTTTTCTGTTCAACTGATGCCATAAGTAGCTCAAGCAATTGCTGAAAGGTACAGGAGTTACATTTTGCACTCTGTGCATTAATTGTATTTGAAAGCACTTGAACACACATATTTCAGAATGCCAGCTATCAGGCAAATTGGGGAAATGCCAAACGTACAAGAAAAATGTAAAAATGAAATCATTGCGGCAGTTCTCATAGTGCTCAAAAATTGTAATAGGCTTTTGAATCAGATTTGAAAGCATATGGGTGCTCTTAAAAGGAGCATCGCCATTTTTTAACTCATGAAAGGTGACTTGCACTCTTCAGAATATTCTGCTGCCCTGGGAACCTGGTATGTCCAAATTAACTAAGATTGCTGTGTATCATGACTCTACCATCATTCCAGAAAATGACTGTGGGGGAATGAATTAGATTATATAAGTAATCATGATGAAAATTAACAAGACAAATTCCAAAATAAAAATAAGACAAATTCAAGACAACTTGAGACCCTGAACCTCAATCTAACATATAGATCTAATCCACAATCACTTCTCAATCATTTTGTTTCTTTTCTAAATGACATACAAACTAGAATTCCTTACATAAACACAGACTGAGATTCACTGGGCTGCTATTTTTGCAGAGACTGACTCAAATCAGTCTGCTTTTCAATAGTTTGCAAGAGTACAGTATTAGAATTTTGTCGTAGATTTTAAAATACCTGAATTTTGAAAAAAAAGTATTCTGCTGGTGAAAGTAATTTACAATTTCAAATGCATTTTCTGGAAAATAGATGTTCACAGTAAAAAGTCCATAAAATTTTTAAAAAATTGTTACAGTGAGGTTCCTAAAAACAATGTATGTTCTTAAATGCTTTCTAAGTTTTGATAACTCATATTAATTTTTTTAACACCATATATTGCATTACCATAACAGGATGTCAACATATTGCCAATTTTTTTAGATCATAACCTCAAAAATATTAGCAAGTTCAAAGTGGCTACTGAGGTTCAGCTGAAAATCTTTCATTTTCATGCTACAAATATTTGCCTTCATTTTTAAAAAATTGACAGCCATTGTTATTGCAGACAAACAAGTTAATCCTAAATGGCAATGTATCTAAGCAGTAATAAGTTACAAACATACTACCATTAAAG
>NW_009945318.1:0-25863 GCF_000696875.1 Nestor notabilis
TCGGGTCAGGCTGGGTATCAGTCGGCAGGTGATGAGCAATTTTATCCTCTCCTTTTGTTATTTCCTTTATCATTATCATTATTATTGGTAGCAGCAGTGGTTTGTATTACACCTTAGTTACTGGACTGCTGTTATCTCAACCCGTGGGAGTTACATTCCTCCGATTCTCCTCCCCATCCCTCCAGGAGCGGGGGGAGGAAGGAAGAAGTGAGGGGAGTGAGCGAGAGGCTGCGTGGTTCCCAGTTGCTGGCTGGGCTTAAACCACGACAAAAGTCTGTTTTTGCCTTTGCCCTGTTCAGCAGTTCTCCATTAGTCCTCTGTCTTGTTCATATACTATAGTATTTTGGACTTGTTAATTCAGACCAGCTGATAAAACGGAATTTTTTGAACATGGCCTTGTTACTGCAGGGTTATCAGCTATTCATGTATGGATGGTTGTTTGGTTTTAATTCACTTTTTATATGTAAAAGTGTAAGAAAGGCCTTGTTGGATGAGATCAGTGGTCCATCTAATTCTCTGACAGTGGAGGAAGAGATGCTGCTTGGGAAGGTCATGTGAGCCTGACCTCTCTCTGCAGACTATTCCTACCCTATCAGCATTCACAGTTGTTGGATTAGGGGATGCGTCCACGCCTGTTTCTTACAGCACCTGTTTGTGGACCTGCTGTCCCTAAATTTGCCTGCTCCCCTTTTGAACCTCCTCTTATTTACCATCACAACCTTCTCTGACAAAAAATCCTAGAAATTCACTGCCTGCTCTGTGAATCATTAGTTATGAACTGACCTTTTGCTAGTTTCAATGAGTAAACACCTACTACAAAGACAGTAGGATTTGATTAGTAACAGTTTTCTGTTCAACTTGTCTTTCATGAACTTGCAAAAGTTAATCATGTTTTCTTTCAGCCCTCTTCAAACTGAAACAGAGTCTTTTTAGTCTCTCATAAAGCACCCTCCTTCACCTCAGTAGCTCTTACTGTACTACCTTTAACTCCACTGTGCCCTTGTGATGCAGTTACTCAAACGGTGGAGTCACTGCTTTTTTATGTAGCAGCTCAACAGCATATCTGTTCAGTTGCAGCTTCTTGTTGTATTCGTTAGCATTAAGTTACCAAGTTGCTGTTATTTGCTAACAAAAGTATTTTGTCTTTGTTTTTTTTTTTTCTTCCTATGATAGAATTTTTTAATTATAATTTGAAATTTGACTGTAGAGGTATCACAATAAGTGTAGATGGTCTTTGGGACTTTGCTTTCCAGCCTTCAATTCTATGCAATTTGGTTTCTTAATTTGAAATATTTTAATTTCTTAATAATGAAAACTATGTATTTCAATACTTTATTTGGAGTCTGAGCACTTGTCAAGTATCTCATACTGAATTATAGTCCACTGTTAGAAAAACTGCAGTTGAGCTGCTCTGTTACCACTGTCTGCAACTGTGCCTTTCTCATGTCATCTTTTTTCTCCTGTGTAACAATACAAAGAACTTTCTTTAGTTTTACCAGCTGTATGGTCATTTCTCTTTGTAAAGAGCCACTTGTTGCCTCCACTGAAAGATATGGGAAGAGGGAAAAGAGATTGTCTGGAAAGTCAGTATCCCTGGAATGGTGAGATTCCAGAGCCTGTATGAAGTTTTTCTCTGTGGTGTTTTGCTTGTCTATGCATGACAATTTTGTCTTCCCTTATAAGTGTCTCCAAACGGGCCTCTGAAGCATGTGTTGCACATCAGGTTTTGTTTTTCTGTAGCACTGGCTTGTTTTATTTCTTTTAAAGAGTTGGAAATCTCAGGTAGACTTACTGCCATATGTACACAGGCTGATTTTTGCAAACTTCTTTTCTATTCTTCAACCCTACAGCTTTTTACTCCTCTCTCTAAGCAGTGATGCACTTGATTATTTAGTCAGATGAGGAATTTGCTTTATTATGATTTCTTCTTTTGGACCAGAGGCAGCCTGGAGCAGCAAGGCAAAACAGCTTGTTATAATTTGACTATTTTATCTCCCAAAGGAAGAACATGCACTCCATCATTAAAAATAGCAGTACTGGACTTTTCCCAAACCAAAATATAGCACTGCTTTTGAATTAATGCTGAGAAAGGACAACAGAAGCAGTTTTTGCAGGAACACTTGTAGTGTCACAAGCAAAATTTGGTACCATGGACATGAGATTAAAACATGAATGTGTTTCAAAATGGTATGAAAGACATGTAATGCAGTAGTTATTTAGATGTGTTTAATGAATAGTTCATTGGGCACACAGCAGTGCAAGAAAAAAGAAGCACTAGTGCATTAAACTGTCTCAGGAGGTAGATCTTGACAAAGAACCTCTAGCTAAGATAGATACAGAAATAAAGGTTGAGGAGTAAAGAACAAAGCCAAGTAAAAGCCAGAAAGGGCAAAAGGGATGAAGGGAGCTAAAAGAAAGTGGACAGAATCTGACAGGGTTGGAAGAACTGGGATTCAGCACTAAAACTGGCAACGTGGGTCTAAAGGAGGAATAAGGGAAAAAATATTGAGAGGACATTTGTAAAATAGGAATAAAAGCTTGGACTGTTGCAGAAGGGTCAGAAGGAGTGGTAAGTGTTTGAAAGTCTGCATGAATGCAAGATGCATGATGAAGAAAACAGAGTAGAAATACATAGAGAATATCGACAACATTAATCTAACTGGAACAGAGAAAGGAAGCAAAAATCTGTTAGGGATAAATAGCATAAGCTAATATATAGATCATGCAGAAGGGAACAGATGATAGAGAAGGTTTGGAAATAAATAAAATGAGGATTATGAGAGAGCACGTAAATTGGTTAGAAAAATGTGTGTGTGCTTAGAAACTGCTTAACATTAGCTCTAACTGTAAGAGTGGTTTTCCAGTTGTTCAGTGGGTTTCTGGTACCTCCAAGAAGGATGGTTTGGAGAACGTTTTTCTCTGTAAAAAAATAACTCAAAAAAATCTACAGCCAGCCATTCTCACAAGTGCAGTGGTATTTCTAACCTGTCAGTCCTGTCCTTTGTGTCTGCTGAACTGCCCAGGGAGTCATGGCATTCCCAATTTACCAGAGGGCAGGTGAGTGAGTCATAGAGAGCAGACCACTGACTGCTGAATTTCACACACACACACATGAAAACCCTATGGATCATTATGTGTCATGAGAACTGAAGTCCAGCTGAGAACTTTAAGAGACAAAAAAGGGACATAAGGGGTTTACAATGATGCTTCTATGGTACAATATCCTGGTACGATACTTCTATCATAATATTTCAGAATGAAAGTAGTTTGTTTCTCAAGTAGTTAGTTTTTAGAAAATCCTGAAGCAAGCATTCAAAAAAAGCGTTGAAAAAATGCATGGAAAAAATACGTGAATCAATCTATGGAAATGCAGTGACATCTAATTGTAAGGAACTTTCTCTTTTAAAAAGGAAGTTTAAAATTGATTAAGAATACTTGTCTGACTGCTGAACTGCCTTGAATCCTCCCTGTTTCAAGGTAAAGAAACTCAGGCTAAAAATCTTTTACTGAAT
This sequence comes from Nestor notabilis, assembly GCF_000696875.1. Taxonomy (NCBI): domain Eukaryota; kingdom Metazoa; phylum Chordata; class Aves; order Psittaciformes; family Psittacidae; genus Nestor; species Nestor notabilis. Next base: position 3,513 of record NW_009945318.1, read on the forward strand.
CAGATATTTAAAGCAGAAATGGATGAAAGCTCCAAACAGTAATCAAAGAGCTGGATGTGAATCACCACTGAAGGATTTATTAGTTCTGCACAGTGTAAATTGCATTTCTAGACACAATTATAAGCCTGAACTCCTCACCTGGTTCTTAGGTCAGCTGTAACCTGCCTCCTGCCCGTGCCTTCAGACTTGGAGGAATGGCATTCATGGTGCAGCTGGGCTCACCCCACTTGCATGGGAGGAGTGGACAAGAGCATCACTGCTGGGAGGAATGGGATTCCACCTGTTCTGGGGGGCTGCCTCCTGGCAGAGCTGGTCTCTTGACCCCTTTATTTATCTTCCCACTCTTTATGTCTCTTCTCCCTGTCCCCAACCCCTTTTGTGGCCTTGTTTCATCTTCTTCCCACCCAATTTTGTAGCATTTGCTGTTCTATTTCTGAATTACTGCCCCACCACCAGGTCCTCACCCAATTTGCTTCTTCTAATTAAATAATTTAAATTTGACTTTGTGGTTTTGGTTTTTTTTTTTTCCATTTTCATCTTTCCTGCTTGTGGCTTTGCATCCATAGTTAGGCAGTGCAGTTTTACTCTGTGTCTGCAGTTGCAAATGTTTCTACCAGTTCAAAGGTTAATGTAATGCTTGGTATTTATGTGGAGTTTTTCTCAGTGTATTGAGAAATGGGTGTACATAACACAAATCTCTTTAAATATCCAACATTCCCTGTATTGCCAAGGCTGAAACAATCATTGTAGTGCTTACCACATTTTATTTTTAGTAGTGAAATAGGCATAGTTGTGGTAGATGCTGTGTCCTCTTGCCAAGATAAATGACAAACAGTGTTCTCATCTTTCTCTCTTTTTTTTTACCCTCTCCTTCCGAGGAGCCATTTTTAGCAAATTGTTTGAGCATTACAACTCAAATACAGCTTTACCTTTTATAGGTTTCAGCTTGTCTAGTTAGACATACTATTTTCTGTGGGATTTCAGCTGCTATTGAATGTTTCAGGCTCTAAACATAATAAAATAAAGACATATTTTCTATATCTTGAGAATACTGTAACTCTCCAACAATCTTAAAATAATTGTTGCACCTCATATTTTCAAGTAACTGGCAGGAACAGTAATCTTCTACAGCTTAGTTCACTCTATTAAAAATGAGTAATATACATATTGATCAAAATGCTTCTCTTAGTTGATGAGGCATCTCTTGGGGATGAAACCACAGTACCATATGGCTTTAATGTACTCAATATAGTTCTCCAAATAACCACTATAAATTATATTTCAGAATTATGCTGGACAGCAATAGAGTTAGTCTTCCAAACTGTCAATAATATATCATGACCGTAGGTAAGAAATTGATTATGCACAGGATGCAGTATTTAAATAATTATCAGCTAACCAATCTGTTTCATAACTGTGGTTTGTGACACTTAGAATTACACTGATTTTAACTTTAACATCTCATGATAAAATGGGTGAGTAATGCATCCAGCTAATTCAAACTGATACAGGAAGCAGAACGCATCATTTCTCTAGCAATGTGGCTAATGTAATGCAATACTATTTCCTCAAAAAGAATTAGATCCAGCATCTTTTTGCAATTTAAAATGTAAATTTTAAATGGAAACAGTCTTCTGAATATGTAAGTAGTTTACTGTCCAATTCTGGCAAAGAGTGATGTAATAAATAGCTGAATTTAAATTTAAGGCAAAGCTAAAGGCATGTTTTCATTTGCCAGAGTTATATATTTTTCCCTCAAATGTTTATTTGTCAACAAGTTAAATCATTAACACAAATCAATTTCAATCCCAGTCTGGAACAAAAGCCACACCATGAAATAAGCAGTATTACCTGTTAAACTCCAACTGCAATATTGTTGTTTCTGACATTTTAAGCTGGCAGAAAACATGATGGCCTTTTAAAAATCTACACCTGGAGAGACCTAGTCATCAAGTTTAGAATATGTACAATATCTGGACATAAAGATCACTTTCTCGCAACACTGACTCTGCTCTTCCTCATACAAAAGGTAATGAAACTGTTTAAAAAGCAAACACCTTTGGTCTGCCTCATGATTAAAGATCCCATGTCATTACATTAGGGTAGAAGTTCAGCATTTTGCTGCACATAATTTTGGCCAAAATCCTCTCTCTTACCTTTTTAACAGTCCTCTTTGTGCAGATTTTCAGTATGGCTGGAGCTGATATTCATAGATGCTGCATTCCAGGGCTGGCATCACAGCAAAAACTTCGGGAAGGGGATCGTCCTGGTTTTAATTGGGATTTTCTTCCTAATCCTGTGTTTTGGATTTAGTCTGAGAATAATGCTGATAACACACTGATGTTTTAGTTGTAGCTAAGTAGCGCTTACCCTGATCAAGGACTTTCAGTTTCCGATGCTCTGCCAATAAGGAGGGGCACAAGAAGCTGGGAGGGAGCAGAGACAGGACACCTGACTCAAACTAGCTAAAGGGATATTCCTTCCCATAGACTATCCTGCTCAGTATAGAACATGGGCTGATTGCTACTCAGGGACGGGTATCAGTCAGCAGACAGTGAGCAATTGTATTGTGCATCAGTTGTCTTTCTTGGGTTTAATTCACAGAATTACAGAATCACAGAATCCTTAGAGTTGGAAGAGACCTTTGGAGATCATCTAGTCCAAACTCCCCTGCCAATGCAGGGCCACTTAGAGCAGGTTACGCATTCCTCTCTCTTTGTTATCTCCATTTTCATTACTATTACTATATTTTACTTTATTTCAGTCATTAAACTGTTGTTATCTCAACCTACAGGTTTTACCTTTTTCTGATTCTCCTGCCCATCCCAGCAGAGGGGAAGGGAGCAAGGGAGAGTGAGTGAGTGGCTGCATGGTTCAAATGATAAATGTAAGAAAAGATATTTGAAGCTGGGTTTTCACAAGGTGAGTAGCTATTGCAATATGCAGGCAGCTGTGCTAAGCTTTTCCCTTCAGACTTTTTGTTTTGTTTTGTTTAAATAACTTTGGGGAATCAGAGAGAGAAAATGCAACCATTAGAGTTATGTTTCAGACATTATATAGGTTGTCAATCATCACTTTCTCCTAGGTGCAATGGTCAACTGTGGCTGCTGCTGGGAAGGTGTGCCTTAAAGCTTTGCTGAGCTCCTCCAAACAATGAGTTCTCCAAGATCTCAGTAAGTGGAAAAGAAGATCTAATTGCAGATAGATTTAAGAAGCAGAGCAAGACACAGTCAGTTTGGATTAAAGCATGCTGCTGTTGTCTTGGCAGGGGGCTTATCACTGTGTCTTGACAAGGATTTCATTTGGAGTGGTAGATGACGGATGACAAGGACTACGAGTCTCTGCCACAGATATTTGAGCAGATGATTAGGGATTTTCCTCTTCCAGTAGGGCCCTCCTCTTAGTAGAATTTGCAAAGATGCAAGCAATACTACCAAATGCAGGAATTTAAAGATGAATATCCTACTTCTACTTTTCAAATATTTTTACAAGTATTGCCCACAACCCTTGCATAAGGCCTTTGTATTAATGAAGAATCATAAAGTAATATGTGACCATCACTAAACTCAGGTGTAAAGGTAAAGCTGTCTTTTTCCCTTCTCAATGCCACTCCATCACCATTTGTTTTCTATAGCATACTCAGTGCCATGGCGGTGAGGAGCAGAAGTCCCCTAATGGTACTGGCAATTACTTCATTGTTTCTGAAGGCTGCCAATTTCTGGACTATTGAGACAGAGGTCTTGACAGCCCATTATTATTCTGAAATAAATTGTTTAATTGTACCTTGGGGTGGAGAGGAAACAGCTGGTACAGTGAATCCATGAAGGGAATAAGTTTTCCCCGCCCCCAATATATTTTATACTCCTAACATAATGTAAACCATATATACATCTTTTCTTTTTCTGGATCTTGCTTATGGCAACCTTTTAAATACTAGATAATGTTTTAGAGATCCATATGTGTGTATATGAGGTGACAGAATTGTATAAGAGAAATGCATTGCTAAAATGATTTGTAGTCACAATCAGTATTCTCCAACTTTGCCCTTTCTAAAGTTACTGTACTTGTTGTAGCATGGAATTTAAAGTTTCTAGCATATAAACATCATGCATTTGCTGCTATGATCTGTGCTAGCTACCCTTTCTGTCTTCCTCCACCTCCTCCCAAGAGTCATGAGTGTTCTTGAGTGCCTCCTAAATAATTTCACATAGCCACACTGCCTATAGGAAGGCTGAGACATGCACACTTTTTGAAGACTGTGGTGGAGTTGTATCTGCTGAAGTGCTTCGCAAACAATTCCTCCTGTTAAATACACATAGAGATTCTCAGGTGGCCACCAAATAAGATGAGACTTTAATATGTAGAGATTAATGAGAATTTAGATTCAATTAGTGGGGAAAAAAAAAAGGCAAAGCATAATCAGAAAGAATCCTTGGACATTTGCTATAAAACACAGAAAACAAGAGAACAAGGAAGTCTGTAGGAACTTCAGGAGATAGGTTTGCTAGCCTTGTTTGCAGCCCTAATTTTCCCTTAATATCCACATATGTTTGTAACATGAAGTCCAAAGGTGGCAGTGAACTTCTCCACCTAGTTTGTTGTGAACTTCAGATAGGACTTCAGGCATTATGGGGGGGATGCTGCAATGTTTTCAGGAAGTCAAGCTTTCAGGAAATGCATGGAAAAGTTCACTGCTCCATCATCTTAAGGAAAGTAGTCCTGACATATGTTTCCTGAACCATTAGGATGAGTTAGCAGGAGAATGTGACAGCAACAATCTTTCTGAAAAGGAGGCTATGGCTAAAGACCATGCTCACACATGCTGCATAATGTCTGGTTGGCTTTTCTTTCCTGTGGTTATGTGCAAGACTGCTTTGGTTATGGTAAAAGTCTCTTGCTTCTTAAAATCCACTATGACATTAATGATGAATAGTAAAGACTACTGCGCTGACTTTGCACGCTAATCAGTCTTCACATTGCTTTCTGTCTTGTACCATATGTACACTGTGACTTGGCTGGGATGAAAAACTAACTGGCAGCACTTACTCTGATTGTTCTTACAATGATCAAACAGTAACACAGTTTGACAGAAATCTTATAAACCATCATGTCGTAAAACAAACCCAGCATAAACTAGCTTGAGCAAAGAAGGTGTGTTTAAAAGAGAAAAAAGTTAATGAAAAGCACATGAAACTGCCCATCTGTGCAATCGTACCTTTTCAGTGTACGAAGGCAAATAAGTACTGTGAACCTTTGTACAGTCCATTTGAAGGTATTGGAAGAAGCTTTTTTGAAAGTTAAGAAGCAAACTATAGCAAATGCTCTAGAATTCCCACCGTGAATCTGCTGGTGGTAGACAGGGAAGGATTTGTTGGGCAATATTTACCTTGCTCTTTCTCCTTTCATATGTCTAGGAACTGCCTCTGACACATCCTCTGCCTTCGCTTGTTTGGTTTACATTTGGAATCTTATGTGTCAACACGTGAGTTAAAACAAAAAAAAGAGGGGTTTACAAACTCAAGGGACCAGGTGGTGAGGTACATGTCACTATTTTGCTCTTTAGAAGACAAGGTGTCATATTGGCAATGTTTTATTTGTAAAATGAATACAGTGATTTCCCAGCCTCATCCTTACTAAGTATTTATGCACATCATAAAAAAATATAAACCATCTGAACCAGACAGGCATAAGGGATTCAAGAAAGCCTGTTTTAGCAAAAATCAGAATTGCTAGGTTAGGGTCCACAGAAGGAAAGTAAGTAAAAGAGGAAACCAGGAGGGAGAACATAAATGTTCTGGCAAACAACCCTGACTCACAAAAGTGACAGCAAAACCAAGAGGCTGTCAATAGATCAGGGTCCTGATAACCCGATAACCCAAAATGAATCATAATACAGTGTAAAGATAGCACAAGCTTATAGGAACAAAATTAGAGGTCCTAACATAAGTCAATTAATCAGGAAAACATGCATAAAAGGTATTAAGTAATACAGCAGAAGTTAAAGTAAGAAAAAGAAAAAAGACAAGTCTAATATTTATTGCAGATTTTTATTGAAGCAGATAATATGGGATACAAAGTAGGGTGATAAGACTTTATCAACAAATATTATTGTCACTTTATGGTTAAAGCAGTAATACTGAGGAACAAGAGAAGAAGGTTGGAAAAAAGGTAATTCAGGTGTACTCCGAGGAGTTTGAAAATCACCAGTGGATGCTTCCAGTGTGCTCTGGATTATGAGTAGTTACCTTCTGGAACACTCTGGGAATAGAAGGCATCCCACATGCTATACATGATAATAAGATTATGCAATGTAGCTGCCACCTGGATTTCTATCCGCCACACCTGCCAAAAACTGGGGGGAAATAGCAAATGTGATTTGTCTTCATTTCAGGAGCATTTATCACAGTACTGCAACATATTTTCAAAAGCAGATTAGGGAGATGACATGAAGGGCAGTTGATATTAGCTTTAACATAGTCATCATCCAGTTCCAGTAAATGCAAGACCACGCTGATATGAAAGTCAATAAGCTTTTGCTAAAGGTTTCCTAGTCTCAGTGCAATTTAATCCTTCTGGTTATATCTTGGAGATTAATTTACAGAATATACTTATAAAATGTGTATAAGACTCATAGCTAGGAGAAGGAAATAAGTTTAAATTTGAAAGTGGGCTTGAGAACTGGAGAAATATTTTGAAATCAACATAAAATTCATAAAAGGCTCCATGTCCATTTGAAACAGAGCAATTAAGAATTGACTTAATCTGCAGAAAAAGAGCATTAGTTTGGATAACTATGCATGTAATTAAGCATTTGAACAAGCCATAATGAAAGACTGCAAGATTTCACCCGCTGGAGATTTTTCAGAAGGTAAGTATGTGTAAAGGATGTCCTAGATACACCTCACATTCTTTCTGAGCTAAGAAAAAGGACTGGATATGTCCCTGATATCTCTGTGGATTTATGACAATGAAGGATCATTTGGCATTTGAAAAGTTATGCTTATGGTTTCATATTATACATGCAGTTTATGTCGTGTATATATTGTTTATTTTTCCTCCTAATGTCTACAGCAAATGCCAATTGAACTATAATCTCCATGACATTTTGACTGCATGGTTGCAGGTGTGCTGGCCTTATAGGTAAGCACATTATAAAGTACTATAAATGCTGTGAGAAAACCAGGCAATTGTAGTTCATCACCATGTCATAAATTACTGTGCCATGAAAGTCAAATAAAAGCTGCAGGAGGTCTGCTTTGAAAACAGAGATCATACTCACACTTTAAACTGAGTAGAAAATTCATTCTCTTGCTTTCATTTGTAGCCTTTTATTCTTGATAATGTGTCAAGTTATCTTTTTCATTTAGGTAGGTCAGTGGCTACACGTGGTGATATTAATTCACACTTTCTGGCTTGCATTTTCACTTATAAACATAGGCAAAATGGATTCTCTTTCCATGTGCAAGTGTTTTATTTGCCTCTTTCCACTGGGCTTGGGCACTAATGTCTTGCTTACCTTCATATAGTGAAATCGATTCATTAATTTCAGACTTCTTCTCAAATCATTTTCTCTTTCCTCTCAAAACAGTTAAGGAACAACCAAGTATTTGCCATCATTGTCTACTGATACTTTTTAAATTGATCTGAGTACCTATCGATGTTTGTTTCCTCTAGCATAATGGTTGAAATTCCTTTGTTATGCGATTTATTCTGGCTAAATACATTGACTCAGGGTCTTCAGGATATAGTACTGTCATGTAGAAAGCTAAGGGCAAGGTATAATCTCAAAACTGTAAATAAGCGCATCAAAGTAATCCTAACATAGATTTATCTGAGGCCTACTGAGGGAGGAGAAAGAGGCATCGGAGTTAGAGAAGGCAGAGCAGGAGTCAGAGGTGCTAAAGTGGTCACTGGAAGAAACTTATTTAAGCCAGCCTTCAGATCTGTGGGACTGAAGATCCTGAGCGATGTGAAGGTGCAGGTGCAAGGAGAAGTGGGAGCAGGAAGGATAGCAAAGGGTAAGCAGGGAGGGTTGTGGGGCAAATACAGATGTTATAAAATATGGTCAGTGTTTTGCTCAGCTGGCATCCTTAGCCTCGAATATTATGATTTGGTCAAGCAATACTCCACTAATCAGTCACTCGATGTGTACACGCAGAATTTAAGATATTGGACTATTTCACACTGTCTGTTCTGAACAACAATCCATAAACTCAAACAAACTCAGTGCGGTGTTGTCAATACAGAAAGGATTCATGAGAACAGAAATGATTTCAGAGAATGTGGACACAAATGGCAACAGGAAGGTCATAACTACAAAGAGCTAAAAGGATTAAGGGCTAGATAGAAAAACAAAGATACTTTGATTGCCATTATATGTGTATATATCCTGCCAGTTTTATAGTTTGCAGTTTGTTCACTTAAGCTTGCCTTGGTGCTGTCCTGCTTGAGTTTCTGTGCAGCATTTAGGAATATGAACACTATGTGTTACTTAGTCCTTGTAGCACAGGCAGCATAAATGGCCATTGCAATCCTGTATCAGTTTCACAGCTTTTGTTTGTTGCTGCAAGTATAGCATAGGTACAATAAAAAGATACAGTGAAACAAAATAGATACAGTGAAACAAAACAAAACCAAAAAAAAAGAAGAAAAAGAAAAAGCCCTGTTGAAATTCATGTGGACTTTGGGAAAAAAAACACAAATTCAAGCTAAACCAAATGTTTCAGTTTGCTTCAAATAAATAAAATAACCCAGTGGGACTACATCCCTGTAGCGAGACACAAACTTTACCTGCCAGTGATTTGAGGCAGATGTAGACTCAGCTGTCTTGGCTTCAATACAATGTGAAAGAAACACAAGCTTTTCATGGGTTTATAGCTGGAGTTTTGCTGAGTACAGCTGCTCCCTCAACATATTATTAACTCAAAAACATGTTCCTTAAAAAAAAAAAAAAAAAAGAAGAAGAAGAAAAAGATTCCTGGTGTTTCTTTATCATGCAGGGGATCTCTTGGACTGTTCTGAGGGGATGTATTTGAAAATCACTGTGGAGAATGTGATGCACTAAGATTAATGCAAACAAAATGGAATCTGAAGAATCATAGTGAGGGTAACAGAGAAGACAAAATAGTGGAGTGTATCCCCCTGGAGCATTCCTTAACAGGCACCCAGGACCCTAGCAAAGCCTTTCAGATCAATCACAAGAAACTTATTTAAAATCTCATCACTCTTCTTCCTCTATTTTACTTCTGTGGTGGCTGTGTAGTTTCTAAAGAGATGACTAATATTATGATAGCAAAGGTATTGTAGAATCATAAGGTAATTGAATTTAAGGCTGGAAAATACCTCCTGACATCTCTCCTGTCACAGCAAGACAATCAAGTATGCCTGCATCTCTTAAGAAATTTGTTTTAAGGGCTTCTAGTGATGGTGGGTCCATGTTTTCCCTGGGCTCGCCAGATAACTTTGTTAGTTTTCCCCCAGTGCTTAACTTATCTTCACTGTTGAAATTTAAGCCCATAGCTTTATATGTTTACTGTCATAAATTTAAATAGTTTAATAGATATTCTCTTTTCAGTTTGCTACTTCATTGATTTGAATGTCACTACCACTTTTGTCCTGTCTTGTCTTAAGTAGCTTTAGTTTCAGCCTTTCTTTTCTTTCCTTTCTCCTTCTTTCCTCTCTCCCATATCTCTCTCGTTGTCCTCTTCCCCTTGATTTTTCACCCTTTCTTGTTCTTGTCGCCCCTTTTCAGACTCTAATGTTGAACCTCTTTCCCAGTTTGGTGTTTCCAGGGCAAGCATCCAGATGCCTCCTGGCACAGTCACAGGAAAGGCTCCTTCTTCAGTCTTCCACAGGCAGTATTGTAAAATAAATCCTGATGTGATGCCTGCCTCTTCCTGCAGAATGAAACTTTTTATGTCATTGTTTTAATGAAGATGGTTGATTGATTGACTGATGAGTTAGTAAAAGAATCTTGGGGTAATATATGTGGCTTGTGGAGCATTCCCTGTGGTAATTTTGTATACATCTGCTGATGAACAGTCTATGATTTGGAAAAAGCAGCTGTCTCCAGAGTGCCCTTATGCTATGCTATGCTATGGACCGGTCAGGAAAGATGAGGTTTTGGGCTTCACTTTCTACTCATTTTTCTAAGCAAGCTTGTCTTCCTCTTGCTATGTCCATCATTTTTCTTCTGTGGCAGTGCAGTGATATATTTTTCTATCTTAAACCATAAAATATCCTAAGCATGAGTACTAAGCTGTCTTTGGTTTTTCCTGACAGCACTTGACTATACTACCTATATAAACACTTATACAGTTATATATTACTAGTGTACTGCATTAAAACACACCAAGTATTATACATTATCTTGACACGTTTTGCAGTTATCTTGACACATTTTGCATAAGGTACATACAAGAGTGTTTTACCGAATACGTACAAGAAGGGATGGTGATAGTAAAGCAAGAAAAAACGTTGTACCACTTTAAGGATTTACAGGATACAATTCAGCTGATTTCATTCAGCCTACAATAGCCCATGCCTTTCCTACACATCAAACACCTATTTAGTACTAGAATCCACACACCTGCTTTCAAAACCAGTGTCAATCACTGTTTGATTTATTCATCCATTAAGTGGCTTTTCAGACCTACCAAATAGCCCCAGATAATCGTTTCACTCCCAGTTTTCCTCTGGGACAGCAAGGGTGAGTTTCTGTTGTAAGCTTTTAAGTCCAATTTAGAATTAGCTGGAAATCATTAACACTCAATATAAATTCAGAGCTGATAGTCAGACTGGGCTTGTACAAGACCTCTGTCCTTAAAGTGGGGGTAAGTCCAGCTCAGCTAACACATTTTTGTGTCAGAATTATCCAATGACATTATTGCTGCTGTAACTTAGAGATATACGTATAAAGTTGAGGCTACTGGTTTCCTTTCAGGGCTCAAAAGAATGAAGTAACATTGCCCTCTGAAAGTCCCATGCTGTACTTTTTACAGGTATACTTTTCAGAGCAGTATGTTGAAGTATTGGGATCTGATGCAAACAGTGATTGTGTCATACTTTGTGAAATTGTGTAGTTCTACAGACGTGGCCAAAAAAGAAGTAAGATGGAATGTCATATAGTGTTTACATATACAGATACCCATCTGCATGTGTAAATCAGGTGTTTTGGCATAAACATGACCTGGTAGGCAGCTAAATGATCAGATATATATTGGGTATTATTTACTTTATTATGTGCCCATACAAACAGCATTTGTATTTATCTTTTGGAGATGAATGATGAAATTGGAGCCTTACATCTAATGCCATTAGGTTTATTAGCATGAAAAACCACTAAATCAATGAATAAAGTGGCAGATCCTTGGTAATTTACAATTCGTCTTAGAGACTCAGAAAGGTTCTTGTCTTTTCCCGGTTAATCATCTGAATTCTTTAGAAAATGGCAATCCTTTCCAGTTCTTTTTTTTTTAACTTGTAGCAAGAGATACATATTGATCTAATATTTCTTCCTAGGTGTTATGCTTACTTAATACAGTCCTATTTTCTGTGGAATACCCTCTTTTTATTAGTCATCAATGCTTTAAAATGCATTATTAAAACTAATATATAAAACATGGTTTGAATGCTAGAAAAAAACCAAAACAAACCAAACCCAGAAATCTATAGCTGAAACTAAGTTTCCCTAAAATCTAAGAGACCTAGCAGACCACTGTAATTTTAGGGCCTCAATGGAAATGAAATCCTGTTGTAAAACTGTAGTAGCTGCCACCCAAAATACTGGAACTCCTCACAGCAGAAAGGAAAGGCTCACTCAAGGCAATTGGAAGCAACAACAGTTCTCCCAGCTGCTGGGTTTTGGGTTGCTTGTATGTCTGTGAGTGACATAAGGAAAAGACAAAAGAATCTGATGTAGGAGCTGATAAAGGGACAGGAGACACATCTTAGCCCAACATGGAGAATGTATCCCCTAAGAAAGAGAGCATTTTGATTTACAGAGGTTTGGAAAAGTTTGGAAAAGTGAGAAAGAAAGCTGTCTCTTTCAGTTCATTTTCTTGTGCTCAGGAAGAGACCACCTTGTAAATTCCTGTAAAGAAATAAGGCAGCATCAGAGAACACTTAGCTCCCCATTACTTTCCATTCATAATGGAAGTAGCCTGCAAATCTTCTACTTTTTTGTTCGTTGTTCAAGTAAAAAATGGGCAATGCTTTGCTTAGAGTTTTGCATATAGTGCATAGTACATTTTCTATATTTCACTTTTCCTGTAGGGCAAAGGATTGCTACCATAAACTCAGGACTGCTGCGAAAGTAAATCTTATGCCAGGCAGACATTTCCTGTTGAAAGATGAAACCTTAAGTTACAGCAGTACTTTTACTTAGCTGACCTGAAAATAAGTTGCTCAGAACATAGCTTAACCTTTTCTGACCAAGAGGAGGGGGAAAGATAACACATACTTTCTGCTACAGAGACAAAAACCTTGTATTTTTTATTTAAAACTTACAATTTTCTGTATATCATTTGTGATGCTCAGATTATTTTATTTATTTTTTTTAAATTCCCGTTTCCTTTGATTAAAGTCAGCTTTTTCAGAATGCTGGCACCTGAAATGAGATGTAGCACTAGTAAATGGTCATTTTTTGTTCACCATCATGATAATCTAAGCTTTTTGAGGGTTTTAAAATTTATTCTTAGGAATTTGAAAATTACTTTGGGAAATTGGAAAAAGTAGGATTTAATTTTAAACTCAGATGTGGTCTTGGGCTGCAGTTTGTATCAATTTTATTATAAGATTTACCTATAGATTATATCTGCAGACTATTGCTCAGATGTAATGAAATAAGAATAACTAAGAACAATCTCCTGTTTGGTTGCTTTCTCTTTCCTTGCCGGTCAGTACAGAAGGCTCAATGTGAAGATTTTATTTTACAGCAGTGCTATTCTATTTAATAGGAAAATAAAATCTATTTAAAACCAGGTATTTTTTCCAGGACAATGAAAAGAAAGGTGTTATCTGTTGATTTAAAGGCAATTCAAATCCTGAAAATTTTTGGCTGAAATGTCTTGGGAATTCAAACCAACCAACTTAGCTTACGTGGGACTCCAGGAAAAGTTCTCTAGAAAGAAAATGACGTTGGGAAATTCATGGGATTTGGGTTTTTTAAAAAAGCCAACATTTTATGTGCAAAGAAGACACAGAATGCTAGTATTCTTCAGTGTGAAACTCCTAGGTTTATTCAAAAATAATGTGAAATATCATAAATGCTTGGCAATGTTAATCCTCAGAGGTAACTCTATGCAACTTCATAATCTATTTTGGAGCATGTAGGTTAGCTGTGAATTAGAAGAGAAATGATAATATGAGTGGGAGTATAATGTCCAAATAACTTATTATAATTCCACATTTTTTTCAAGGCCTAGATGATAACGGGTCACAACGAAAAGCAATATGAGCTCTGTCTCCAGAAGTGATGGATAGATTTCTTCAGATATCTCCTCAATTCAGCAACTGTGCTGATTTTACAGGACATAAGAAATACATAGTGATTTAAACCAGTAATATGCTTATATGTGTATATGACAGTCATGGGAACTGGTTAATTACTTAATCAGGGATTGTACTCAGACATGAAAACTATGTTTTCTTTCTGTAAAACTTCAGCAAATATGATGAAGGTTTCCATCCTGGCTGTCTGGTAAGAAAGAATATGAAAGGAAAATTGTTTCACTGGCTTATATCCTACTTATGGACAATTTCTTTGTAATCCTCCTTGAGAAATGACATGGGCCCAGACTATTTATTTCATCATAGATGAACCTGAAAGAAGTGCAGTCCGAAGAGGCATAGTCCTCTAAAGTCTATTCTCTCACAATTTGAATGAGAACACTAAGCTTCCATGAATCCTGAGAAGCATAACTGGGAATAGAACAAAGTAAAACACACTTAAGTTCCTTTTTGTCTATGGGAAAGTTTGCACAACAGAGAACATAACCTGAAAGATATCCTTAAAAAATGAATGGAATTTATGTATGGTTTCCAATATTCTCTACAAAGAAATCATATTGATAAAAAGTCTCAGACAATGCCTGTAGCATTTTTGATTGAAGATATATTTTAGATTTGTTGAACTTGAATTATACTAAAATCTTTCTCAGATATTATGTCTTATTAAGATAACTGATTTTGAAATGTAATCACTGTGAAACTTAGAAGCAGAAAATATACTAAGACTACATGATTGCAACTCTGAAAATGTATTTTAAGTTTCTTGCATATAGATTTATTCCATAGCATCTCAGAAATGTGTCATGCAAATGTTTAAGGCACGGAAATTACTGTAATTTTAGGAACTTTACATCAGAAGGGTTGTTCCATATCAATTAATGCAATTTGTCATAGTTACATGGATAAACACTTCAAAACCACTTCGTGAGTGTGGCAAAAAAAGTCTTCCCCTCTATCACTGCGTATTGGACATGCCAAAATATTAGCATGACACTTGAACAGTCCTGCAATCTGCTTGGTCAAATTGCTGCTATATAAAAGAAATAACCTGAGGGGGGTTTTATGAAAGCAAACAGAATGACTGGTGTTCCTATGTGTTTATTTGATTTACTTTTAATTACTTAGCATGTAAATCATTCAGACCCAGCTGCTCAGAATTAATGTTGAGCAACAGTAGCAATTGTACAGTTTTGGTTTTTTTTCACTTAAGTAAATGTTGCTGAACACATATTCTGGGTTTAAATTCCTTCTTCACCTAGTGATTCTTCAGCAATACTTTAAAATATAAATACAGATCAGACTACCTACTACTATTTACCCTGCATAGTCATGATTTAAAAAGTAAGTAAGTGTATTCCAAAGGGTAACCTGGTACAAACATGAAAGCTCTATATTTTTGAGTTTGTTTTAAGTTTGGTTGATCTTCTGTAAGTAAAAGGAGTGTTTTAAGAAATTTCTTACCTCCTCTCAAAAGGTTCATCTCCTTTCCCACTTCCCCTTCTGCTTTCTTTCTTTGACTGTTCCCTTACCTTTTCCCTTCTGCTTCCTTCTTATGCTTATCCCTGTAATTGTGGTTAGTTGGTTAGTGTGGTGGGTTGACCATGGCTGGACACCAAGTGCCTACTGAATCCACTCTATCACTCCTCTAAACTGGTGGATTCTACTTTTTTAGATAGAGCAGATCCCTGCTTTAAATAGGTCAGTCATTTTTACAGTATATCAAAGAGTATCCACAGTCAAACCTGTAATTTTGTGACATTTTCTTGATGTGTCTTGGCATATCTGTTAGAGAGGCAAGATAGAGGAGCAATGTGTGTGGAAATGGGACTCGATCATACATGAAGATGTATTAATTAACCTTTCATCAGCTTTTCTAACACTGCAAAAGGTCACAGAGCAAGGCAGCTTCCTAAAAGCCTTTCTTGCCTACAGAAAATATTACCATGCCTTCGACAAATCCATTCAGTTGTATTTAAATCTTTAAGCACAAACTATGGAAGAACCCTAGTCTCAGAGTCTTGGAGCAGCAGCTCCTTGCAACCACATTGATTTAGGATTAAAATTCTCAACTCCACATTTGTCTTGAAGGAAGCTGGCTGGAAAAGTCCAAAGTGAAGCCAGGGAGTGAACTAAAAATTACGTGGATAATCAGAAGTTCGATACTAAGATGAGACTTCTGGTCCTCTTTTATGGGTAAAAGATAATGATTTTTTAAGCAGTAAAGGTATGTATTTGATTCCTAGGCAAAGATACTAAAAGAGAATGGGATGAAGAAAATACACTGTTGTAATGCGAAGTGAACTGTCTGGCACGACGCACCGTCCCAAGCAGCCATGGAGAAGGTGGGTCCACCTATACGTATAGTTTACACTCCGTACAAAGTGAGGCTTAAGCTTAGCTGTCTCTGGGTGTATACTATTTTTAACTAAAATGAAATTAGTCCATCTGCTGGTTTTACTAGGATTTTTAAAAAGAGCTTTTCTAAAAAAAGAAAAAGAAAGAAGTACTGCTTTCTCTTTTATTATGAACATTCATTCAGTCTTCATATTTTTTCTTATTTTAAACTAAAACTAATTACATACCTTTTCCATATACAAAAGAAACATATGTATTTTATTATATTTTCATATGGATGAGACATTCTTTCTTCACAGTATACTAAGGAGTGAAAAAAGAGAGAGTCGATGATGTTTAGAGACACAGCCATCTTTATGAATCCCTATTTATTAATTTCCTTTCCTTCTTTTCTCCAGGGAACCTTGAAGGTGGCCAGGGTCATCACAGCAGACTGAAAACTGATTTGAAGCCTCAGAGGAGGTAATAATACTTTCTTATTCCTCCCTGGTTTAATCTTGACAAACTAGCTGTAACTCTCTGCAGATTAGTACCATGCAATCTGGCGTGGTATGACAAACCAGGTTTACAATGTATCCTTAAACTTCATTGAGGGTCTTCCATTTCCTTATGATTAGAAAGATTTTTGTTTGGATCTGAGCTGCAGTAAAATCTGGGTCATTGGGTTAATGGACAAAAAGAAACAATCTGTAAATCCTTTAAGTAATGGTAAAGATGTGAAATAGATTCTCAAGTTTGTAAGGATTTTAATGGATGCTGTTTTCTCTTTTAGTCTCTCATTAAGGTAGAATATACAGTATATTTTCTTGTTCGAGTTTAGGAGACTTTTAAACCCCTAAACAGCCAGCAACACTTTCATTTGCTCATGTTATGTATTTTCTTCTTAGCTGACTATGTAAATCCTTTAGCTGCATGTGTTTGTGAGTATAATAGTGAGTATTTGTGAGTATAAGCAGCAAACCTCCCTCTATTGTTTTGGGTAACCAAAACAATAATGTTTCTCTTTCACTTCACAAGAGTCAACAGTGGTTCTGCATTCAAGACATTTTAATCGTACTACTATCATACTGTGCCCTTCATCTAGAACTAAATATCAGCCAAAGTTTACTGGAAAATGAGCCTAGGTTTTGCTCAAATAGGCTAATGAACCTTTGTGAACTTTCAAGACTGGGCTGAATTTCAACTTTTTAACAATACTTGAAGCCAGGTGAGCTTTACTGTAAATATTTCCACTGTGTTTCCAGCAGCAATCTGATCTTGTTTAACTAGTTTAACTAAATGCTTGTGTAACATTGAGGCATATTTTGTAACATTTAAATTAAAATGTTTTTATTTTAAAAATTGAAAAGTAAAAGCAATGAGAATATGCCACTGTTGAAACAGTGTGCTAAATTACTAAATGTGCAGACTGAGATAGTGTTAGAGTTAAATATTCTGTCTCTTCATAGAATCATAGAATAGTTAGGGTTGGAAAGGACCTTAAGATCATCTAGTTCCAAACCGCCTGCCATGAGCAGGGACACCTCGCACTAAACTATGTCGCCCAAGGCTCTGTCCATTCTGGCCTTGAACACCTCCAGGATTGGAGCATTCACAACTTCCTTGGGCAACCTATTCCAGTGCCTCATCACTCTCACTGTGAAGAACTTCTTCCTTATACCTAATCTAAACTTCCCCTGTTTAAGTTTAAAGCCATTACCCCTTGTCCTGTTGCTACAGTCCCTAAGGAAGAGTCCCTCCCCAGCATCCTTGTAGGCCCCCTTCAGATACTGGAAGGCTGCTCTGAGGTCTCCACACAGCCTTCTCTTCTCCAGGCTGAACAGCCCCAACTTTCTCAGCCTGTCTTCATACGGGAGGTGCTCCAGTCCTCTTATCATCTGTAAGTATTCATATATAGATACCAACAGGAAGCAAATGCCCTAAAAATTTAAAGAACTCCTCAAATTTAGTAACATACTAACAAAATTTAGATTAGATATTAGGGTGAAATTCTTTACTGCTCAGGTAGTGAGACACTGGCACAGGTTGCCTGGAGAAGCTGTGGCTGCCCCATCCCTGGCAGTGTTCAAAGCCAGTTTGTATGGGCCTTGGAGCAACCTGGTCTAGTGGAAGGTGTCCCTGCCCATGGCAGGGGGTTGTAACTAGGTGAGCTTTAAGGTCCCTTCTGACCCACACCATTCTATGATATGATTCTATGAAAAATGCTAAATGCACTGTATATGTTTAGCTATTGGTAAAATCTAAAATAGAATGATTATTACTAGTTACACCTTTTCAATCGTGTATTGCTAATCTCTGTGGCTATAAAACCATTTTTAAAGGGTTTGACCTGAAGCATAGCTCTTTACAATAAGGAAAGAGAGAAAAAGAGCGGATTCAGTGAGAGAACTGGAGGTTCAAGAGACTAAATAGCACCTCACAACCAATAGCAAATTGCTTCTGGTAAATGGACAAGAGCATAGAAATCTGCGTCCATCCATAAATACCTCTTTGCCTCTTCCCCCTAACCCAAAACCCAGTCCAAAACATTATTTGGTCTTAAAAGCAGATTGAGTTAGCATGGAGATGCCTTCAAACAGAAATGCAATTGCTTCAAGATGGACCACAGTGGCTGATAAAAATAAGTAACGAATAAATAATTAGTATACTCTGTGCTCTTGACTAGCCTAAGACATAGAGATTTACAGAGAGATTACCCACCACTTTTCTGAAAAGTACTTGAAATCTGTTCCAAATAGTCAAAATGTAGTAAATACACATAACCAATTCCCTAATTTAAGATCTATGATGATGTATATGTGCTGTGAATGAATGCAACTCAAATAAGTACACTTACACTGAGGCAGGACTGGTGTGACTAGATGAATAGGCAGAGTAAGGCAAACATCCACCTGAAGCTTTCATGAGGTGGTGATATTGTAGTATTCTAAGGGTTAATATTTTATAAGCTTCTTTTAATTGGAAGTTAAGACTGTGTATAAATTTTCTTTTTATAGCATTAATCTGTAGATTAATGTTTCCTATGTTTTAATGACATGTTCCCCAGCAGCAGATGAGTAGTATAAAAATGCTTAATTAGAGTCAGTCATAGCTTGCTGGCAAACAATGACCTTACCTTCAACTCAATGTACAAGAGAAAGAACTTGAAGCCTTTTTGTTCTTTACTTAAGTTTTAAACCTAAAAGGCATATAGTGGGGGTTTTTTTGGTGGGTTTTTTTTGCATGCCCAGTTGAATGTTGACTGTAACAACAATACAGCAATATCTGTTTCTTTGAGCAGTTTATTTCCTGGTTGGAATTTATGGAGGGGGGTGTGTATATAAAAAGGGAGACAGACACCAAGAGGGATGAAAGTTCAGCAGATTTTCTGAGTTTTCGACTGTAGCTTCTGTTTTGTTGCCTGTACCTAAACCATGACATTGGCTAGTCTAGGCTGATTTTAATGTAACTACTGCACTTAAGCGAGGCTTCCACTCACCACTAACTGTTCCCTAAGGCATTTATTAGTTCAGGCATATATTCTATAAATTATACAGAGGGCATGATACTGTGTTTCAGTATATCATCTAGATCTGTATGCATTTTAATCTAGCTCTGATGTACAATGGAAGTCAGGCTTTTTCCTCCCCTTACCTTGCGTTCTCCTGTTTCCTATGACAGCTCCCTCTCATGCTGCAGCTCAAAAGGGAAGAAAATCTGTCTACCATTATATGCTGATACAATTAAATGCACGAGCTGGCGAGTGTTTGCATGGCTTGGCTGCAAGTCAGGAAGGTACCCATAAAAAAACTTCGTTCATGTATGCATATGTATAAAATATAACTGGGGCATGCCAATTATTTTTCTCCTGGTTATAAAATGGATTCCATCACTTATCACTGCCAAAAAAAAAACCCAAACCCACAAAACAACAAAAAACCCAAGTGTTTCTTTCAATACATCTCACAGTCTTTATCAGCTCAATAAACGTACTCTGGAAAACCAAAGAGAAACTATTGGTGTTCTTTAGCAGAGAGAGTGAACCGAAACCAGACATTCTGAGAGTTTATGAGAGCATGTAAAAAGATCATTTCCTGAAAAAGTCCCTAGCTATAACTGAAAGATCAAAAAGTCCTGATTGGGAGATTGTGTTAGTCACAAAATATGATATACACATTGCATTTTGGAACTATCATCTACTTAACACTTACTGTTGCTGGACTGGGAAGAAATAACACATATGTTGCTACCTTATTGAGTGTAGCAATAATAATGAAAAGCATCAAGGAGGTGGAGGAGAGAAGAAAGTAGATGGTAGAAGAAGCCAGCATTGTGCTGAGAGGACACACTGCAGTGTGAGTGAAATTCCCCTCCAGTAACCTCTGGATCGACTTAGCCCTGCTGCCTATGAACTTCTGGCTCACTGACAGCAGAATAAGCCATGCAACATTCTACTTACATAAAGAATAAAACCAGCTCAGCCCCTGTCAGTACATACTGTTTTGCTCTACTGCCCTGATGCATCAGATGCTTTTATTTTCCAGTTCCTAAACTTGGAAATAAGCTCTGGTACAGCTCCCAGCTTGTTTGCCAGGTCTAACAGAACTATCTTGCAGACACTCAAGAAGCAGTTATGTATTTCAGTGTATCTATGATCAACCTAGGTAAAATATCTCCTCAGCACACATGGAAATATTAAGTGTATAATAACACATAGGACAGGTTGAAAATAATGACTTTTTTTTTAATGTAGAGCTCTGCATTTCATGTTTTACTTGGAAATTCAATTATATATCAAAAGAAACCCAGAGGTACTCCAATGAAAAATCTGTCTGGAAGTGTGGATGACTAGTGAAAACTACATCGGATGTTTCATACACCCTATTTCCCTGAGGGCCAGGGCGCAGGTGGTGAAACAAGAGAAGGGATTGTAAGGCATCAAAAGAGAGGTGTCTTGGTCAAGGACCCTAATCTAGAGAGGGTAATGTGTTGATAAGGCATCTGTACAAAAACTGCAGTAGTACTTTTTCAATTCAAATTATTATTTTTTTTAATTTTATGCTTTTAATTTTTAATGAAATCAAAAGTTTGGCTAAGAAACTGGGTGGAAACTTCTTGTTTTTATAAAACTATTCTCAGAAAAAAATATTTCCTGGCATAATAGTAGCCAACAAAGCAGAACTTAATTTGTGTAACAGTTTTAACTGGAAATACTGTTATTTCTGCTCTGGTGCATATGAATGTGATGGATTCCTCCTGTGAGGGAGAGAGAAACTAGAGGGAATGTAGGAGCTGCCACACTAAATCAGACCAAAAGTCTGTCACCTATAGCTGTTGATGTTTGGTGGTAGTCCACAAAGAAATGTGCAATACTAACTAAGTGAAAGCATTATGAGCTACCATCAACTGTGATGCTGACTAAAGCTAAAAATTTTTAACATTAATTTCAACTCTATATTTTGGAAGTTTCCTGCATAACTTTTGATTTTCAGTTTTTGTCTCCACAGCTTCCTCTGTCACTAGTGTCTAAAATTACATCTCACTGATGGAAATAGTTTTTGTTTGGTTTTCCCTTTTTTTTTTTTATTTCAGTTTCTGTCTGAAATTTATCATACTTGTGTTGTTGCTGTTTGACATCATCCATCACTACTTTGTATGGCAGTTTCCCAGGGTCCCTGTCCACCTCAGATGCCATTTCCTTAATCTTTCTCTGCATCTGTTTGCAAGCAGGGTGATAAAATCTTCTCTTCTGTATGAAGAGGGCAAGGGAGAGAGTGAGAGGGTGAGAAGAGAATGCAACAAGGCCAAATGCACTCTGTCCTCTTGGGATGTAAAGGATAACTTTCAAGATTGCCAGCATTAAAGGAAGCTGTGACTGGCTGGCAAAGGCTGTGGCAGTCTTCCTCAGCCAGCCTTAGTACCATCTTGTTCTACCTTCAGGCTGGGTTTGGCTTCCCGTCTTGACTTGGAATACAGGTATGTGCTATATTACAGGAGTCTTGAAAATTATTTTGTCAGAGGTGCATGCATACACACTGCTTTTTTGCTTGCAGTTTTGAGAGGACAGTAGAAGTGCTGATGGTTTACAATCATAGAATTCTTTAGAAAATCATTTAGGTTGAAAAGACCCTTTAAGATGATCAAGTTCAACTGGTAAATTCTTTTTACCATTTTAGCTGTTTTATCCTTGCATAATCTCAATCTTACATTTAAGAAGGACCTCAGGATTTAGAAGCAGAACACAGGTTACAAAGACTGTTTGTAATGTAAAAAACATCCCGAGAAATGTTCTTAGTGATCTATTGCTCACTTGCAGTTACTCAAAGTGCCATTCTAAATAGCAGAGTATATGCGTTTGGTACTGTACATTTTCACCTTCATGTCTTCTTTCCATTAATTCAACTGAGATGCTCATTAATCTGGTATTCCTATTATCAGTATACTTTGAAAGAGACCAGATTTTCACCAGAAATCCTAGCATATATGTAAATCTTCTCCCAGTTAGGGA
>NW_009945318.1:25894-51208 GCF_000696875.1 Nestor notabilis
ATAAAAAAAATTAAAATAAACCCAAACCAAAACCAAAGCTTTGGTATCTGTAGGTCAACCACCCATTCTATATAACAAGGTTTTGTGTAGTTGACACAAATGAGAAACATTTACATTAATCCCTTTAAGAGACGGCAGATTTTTAATCAACATCCTTTTGATTCAGATCCATGACTTGAAATGTTAGTGCTAAGAAAGACAGTATATCTTTGTGCTAACTAAGGAGTGGCTGCAGACTACTTCAGAGATGATTTGTCTTCACTGAAATGTCCACCTCTGCTTGCAGTATAGTACCCTCTCTGGGAGGAGGGTAGAAAAAGCAGCTTAATAGTGGATCTTCTGTTCTTATCTTATTTCAGAGTTTCTTCACTGTAGAAGGTACAGAATAAGAGTTAGGTTTGTGGGGCTCTAGGAAGATATTACAGATATGCTCTTCACTTCCCAGTTACCCTCCAGCTCCCATACTGCTCCACCTCTGACAGTGCCTGTGGGACCCTAGAATCAGGGTGGCTGTGAACCGCATTGTCATAGGGCACCTGTGGATTTTCTCGTGAGCATAAACTGCTCTCCAAGTCCTGGTGTAATGTCTACCCAAGTCCTGGGTACTGGTCCTGGTTTGCTCCAGTTTACTGCCGAAGTGGCAGATACAGTCAGCGAAGCTGAGTTTTGATGTGCTGCTCTATGGGTAATTCTGTAAAAGCTTTGCAATGGTTTAAGTATTGCAGGGATTTTTTAAGCTGCATAGCATGGGACTAAACACAGTCTTCACATCTCTGTGTGACAAACTATTTATTATGCTGCATAAAACTTCTAATAGTGAATAAAAGAAATCCCGTTCTCCATAGACCCTGATCCATAAACTTGCAAGGTGGCTTTCTGGCAGAGGAAGGGTGCACTCGGCTCAGCTGACATCCTGCAGTAGTGTTGGTGTCTGATGTTTTTTCGGCTTGGTTTGGTAGAGTGCGTATTTAGAATTATGGTCCTCAGGGAGGAGGGGAACAACTCCATATAGTATCATAGAATCATTTAGGTTGGAAAAGATCTTTAATATCATTGAGACCGAGCATTAATCTGGCACTGCCAAGTCCACCACTAAAGCGTGTCTCTGAGTGCCATGCTCTTTTAAATACTTTCAGGGATGGTGACTCCACCACTTCCCTGGTCAACCTGTTAAGGTAAAGGAGAGAGGCAGGCATTTCGTGAAAAGTACTTCTAGTGGAACACAGGCCCTCTGGCTGAGGATACTACCCATTTGTATCAATGTGTATTTTACGCACAACATTGGCCCATGCATGATGCTTATAGTGTAAGTCACTCTTACACAAAGTGCCCGTACCTTCGCACAACCCACAAAATGAAGAAGAAAGTTAAAGGCAAGTTGTAGCTTTCTCTGTGCTCTGTCCCTTAATCCTGAGCAGTGTTTGCCAATTTAGCATCTGTTTTGTCTGTAGCTGTACATTTAAGGGCCTTGAGCATAGGTGGTAAAGGACTTGTAGGAATTGTTGCATGCTGGAACACATAGAGGGTCTGCAATATTGAGGTACTTGAGAAAGAATAATGTTGTGATGTTTTGAAAAATAGCCAGTATTTTCTGCAAATATTGAATTCCTTTATGTTTTCAGATGTCAAAAGTAATTTTTAAAATAGATCATAATAGTCAATGTTTTTGTAATGGTTTTCCAAATAATTATACATTTCATTATTTTCAAATTGAGGGGTTTTGTAAAACAAGCCCTAAATTTGTTGAACCTTATTATTTTATCTGCTTACTTCTGTCTTTGTTCAGAGTACAGCACACTGACAATTAACATTTGGCACCTGCACAGTGCATACGCCCAGATGATTATACCTTTGATACCATATAGATTGGTAATGTTAAAGACACACAGTGTTCATATTCAAAATGTCTTCCAGGCTATATGCATCTGTAGGTAGCTAATTTCGAAAGAAAATTACATCTTCATCATACTAGATGGGTATTAAAATACTGACATTCGTTATCAACAAAGAATGTGTTCAGTCCTGATGCTTTTACTGGAGGAAGATCTTTTTAAAAGGAAAATGTTTGAGATGGAGTTGTTTCTTTTTTGATGGGAAACTTCTCATTCTCTATTAAGTGATTGGGAACTAAGGGCTATTATTATTATTGCTTTTATTTTATTCCCGTGTGATGACCGGGAGTCAGGAACCTCATCTGCAGCGATGTGAGTGTTGAAATTGCAAGTGGTGTTTACGGTCAGAACTTCTTTCATTTGAGCCCTCCAACCTGAAGAGGCAGCCAGTCTCGTTGGCTGACATAATCAAAACTGAGCATCATCAGAGCTATTAAAATTTCTCTTCAATCAGCCAAGTGGATGTATATTCCCACTTCCTCCACATCCCCAAATTTCCCTTTCTTTTTCAGGGACATCAGAAACCAGGCTGTCAGCAGCACAGCACAGCCACATCTGCACATAAACACTATTCAAATTAACAATAAAACACACCTCAGTTGAGGTTTTCTCTCTAGTACAGCATTTTCTAGCACAGTGTTTCTCTTTAGCAGCTCATTTGACACTGGATGCCTGACCTCTGCTACCATAATAGCTGTTAATGGAAACTTCACCTCATGCAACGATAAGATGGATTTTTGGCAGCTGTGAGAGATTATGAAGAGTAAGAACAATCTTAGCTGGAATCAGAAGAAAAGAAAGCATCTGTACCTTGAGAAACACTCAGCTGGTTTTCATTACACACCAAGCCTATATTTATTACAAAGACTAGCCAAGAGACAGAAATTGATAGGTCTCTCCACTCGGACCAAGGAGGCTAGTGTCGGCTTGATAAATTCTTCCTTTGTTCTTGATTGTATGAGTACAAGTGACCAGAGCTGTTCAAAAACACCGGTGGTCTGTCTCACAGACCATCTTCCATGAGTATTCTTTATCATGTTTTTCCTACAGTGTTGCTCCCTTGTCTCTAGCTGTGTTTCCCTTCTAAAATGGAAAGCAAAGGAGGTGAGGCAAAACAAGGGGAAAAGGTTTCTTTTTGGAACACTTTTACTACATCAGGCATCAAATACATTAATCATTTCTTTAAAGTGTCTATCGCTAGAAAGCTTTCTCCTAAGCATGTGTAAATGGTAAGTAACATCCAGAGAAAGGCGACGAAGTTGCTAAAGGGCCTGAGACACAAGTTTTATGAGGAACAGCTGAGGGAATTAGGGTATTTAGCCTGGGGAAGAAAAAGGGTCAAGGGGGGATCTTATTGCTTGCTACAACTACCTGAAAAAAGGTTGTAGTGAGGCTGGGGTCAAGCTCTTCTGCCAAATAACAAGTGACAGGGCAAGAGGTAATGGCCTCAAGCTGTGCCAGGGGAGGTTTAGATCGGATATTAGGAACAATTTTTTCATAGAGAGGGTGCTCAGGCTTTGAAAGAGGCTTCCCAGGGCAGTGGTGGAATCACCATCCCTGGGAGTGTTCGAAAACCATAGACAAGGCCCTTAGTGACATGGTGGATTTGGCAGTCCTGGGGTAATGGTGGGACTTGATGATCTTAAAGGTCTTTTCCAACTTAGTTGATTCTATGATTCCATGATCTCAAGCCACAGAGAAGAACAATTAAAATTCAGAGTTTGAAAACTCAGTCATTAAAAGTGAAAAATGGAAAACCTCTGTTGGAAAGAGTCTTCAGATTTAAAAAAAAAAAAAAAAAAAAAGGAGGAAAAATGTCAGTGGGAACTAGAAAATAAGTTATTTTATTTCTGTCCTTTTTCCAAGCCTGGAAAGCACCAGAGATCAAGCTGAGCTGTCACTAAAGATTAGGAGACAACAGCTACCAACCACAAACTGTTTGGATGTGTCACCGAAGGCACTGTAAAGGGAGCCAAATGAGTCAAGTAAACAGAATACTGTGGCAGAAAACTTTGATTTAGTTATAACTGAGTAAACATGGGAATATACTGCTATAAACAAGTGTGGAGTTTGGCCATAGGTCTTTTCCATGTGAAGTGAAAATTAAATTAAATTATACAAGGCAGATGGGAAGACCCTTAAGAATCATTTTTTCCCCTGAAATTAACTTGTAAATTAAAAGGGTGGAAGACAGGAGTTGTCTTTTTAGCCCTTCCAAAAAGGATGGGAGAGTGGTTTAGAGGCTTCCACTGTACTTGTTTGGGCTGTTGCAGCTGCTCCTGGAGAGGCTTCTTCCCTTGGGACAGTGGGAGACATTGTAGTAGGCTTTTCTACACTCCTCTGCAATGTCCTGTAAAGAAAGTATGGCATGCAACATGCCTACCACCAGTGCAGCCCTGGATTTTTGACTGTCTGCTGAGTTTTTTGAACTGTATGATGGAATGTAAATAGCTTAGAAACCAATACTTCTGTTATTGCTGAAGGTGCCAAAATTCAATTCAAAACTGCAGCAATGGTTTAAAACCAGCATGCTCTTCAAGTGCCAAATGATGGTGAGCTAGATATGGAACCTCACCCATAGGAAACAATGCAGTATATATAAGCAGGATATAAAGTGGTGGCAGGATGGAAAAGAATTTTCTCTTCTACAGCTGCAATTGAGTTCCTCTCTCGTCTATAAGCATATTTCTGTATAAGGAGTATTAACTCCTGAGCTGAATTAATTATACTTGTCTTCTACCTGCTTAACGCCATCACCAGCTACCAAAGTTGAGAAATTTAGCCCTGTGTTCATATATAAGAATTTAAACCTGAAAACTTTATTCGATGAATGGATCAATGCTAAAAACCATTGCAAATCTCCAAACCTGTTTTAACAGATTATTTCAGTCATGCTCTGCAAAGGTTTTTGCATAATATGAGCATTGAGTAGCAAAAGATGACTCCAAACAGGCAGTTTTCAAATCAGTGTAATGGTTTTCTTTTACAATTTCTTTAACATCTTCACAAGAAGTAGTTACTGTAAATGATAAACAATTTAGACACAGATCTGCAAAAGCACCCAATTCCTATTAAGATGTCTTACTCCCTCTGATTTGTCTTTGAGGACCTGGACCCTTGGCTCCTGAGTTTTTCTGGTGGCAGCCTCATCAGACTTTTCAGCCAGAGATATATGGAGGAAGTTACATCTACTGCTACTGGGGCTACTTCAGAGAAGTAGCTGTACAAGGGATGACTGCTGGCACTGTGTTGAAAATCTCTAAAATGAAGGAAATTCTTCACAGACTTCAAAGCTATGTGGTTTTCAAATGGGACTCCATTGTGCTGTTTTGCACCCTTCGAAACTGTGTTTGAAATCTGAAGGGAGTACTTTTGTTTTCCTGTCTATGAAAGCAGTTGGTGTATTTTTAGAATACAAGATAAAAAGCTTTCCTGGGGTTTTTAAAAAAGTATGTCCTGCTGGACCAGCTGTGGAATAAAGCTATTGCACTGCAATTGGACTGAAATAATCTGTGGAATAGTCATTATTCCATTGGTAAAAGGAACCTTAGATTTTTATGTCAAGGTATCTCTTCATTCTATAAATTCTAGTGGAAAAATTTTTAGGCAGTTATTTATATACCACAGTGTAAAGGATGGTGTAGTGTGAGGTTGTAGTTTAAGAAAAAATTATCACCTTACTAAGTCCTCAACCACTAGGGTGTAAACAGGATTCAGAAGCTACAGTTGCTTAATAAGGATGAGTCTTACTCTAAAATAGAGCACCACAGTACTGATTTAGTTTGTGGTATATTTGACATACTTTTAACCACCTAAACTGGAATATTTTGTTTAAGGTATTTGTCAAGGCCTGCTCTTTACTTGAAGGTGGGAGACAGGCACCTTTTAGAGGCTATATTGCCTTCACTCAGAAAAGGGGTGAATTGCCACTGGAGATTCCTCTTCCCATCCTGCCTTCTCCCCAACCTTCCCTGAAGAAGTCTAGACCTAGAAGCAATCAGAAAGACAAACACATCCTTAAACACAGTTAGGAGGACTCATTTCTATGCTTTCTCACATGTACAAGAATGAATGGCATAAAATAAAAAAATCCTAATCTGTCTGCATGATGAGTTCTTTATCTTCAGATAAATCTTTATGAACTTTTCATATATGCCCAAAAATCCCTGATGGCCTATGGGCCTAAATTTTGTATTTTCAGGGTGTGAGGCCAGACATAATGAAAGCCACACAGTAGTACATTATTTGTTGGGTTTGGCCACTGGTGATGGAAACTTCCTTTAGCAGGTCTGTGTCATAATGTGACAATCCATGTGGCAATGTCTTGAAGAGAATTTAGAAACAAGACCAAAAACACCTCCGTGCCACAATTATTTCAACGTATATTGGCTTTTACTTTTTCTTTCCTTCTTTCAAATGCAGCTGCAAGTTTTTGTTCCAGCTAAGATCTGTTGAAACCTAGAGACATTAAATTTAAATAAAAAAAAACCCCAACAAACCAGGATGCTTTCCAAGGAACAGAAGCAGCTGGATTATACAGATGAGAGATTCCACTAAATGAAAGCAGGAGATGTTTGAAATCAAACTTTCCATTTAGCAAGAGCAGTGTAACTGTAGACACGATAGAAAAAAATCCACTAAGTAGCTTTGGAAATGGCTGTAAACAGCTTTTGGAAAGGCAAGGTGGTGTCATTTGGCAAGGACAATCCTATTAAGAGAATTTCTACAAAACCATAAATTTTCATACTCCTGTCTTCCCCTTTCCTGTTTTACTACAGGTCATACTTGGGCATCAGAACTTACAAGAGCATCATTTCTCTTGAGCTGGGAGCTTTTATTTCACTACCACTGAAGCTTATCAGTAGAACCAAAGGGTGCCAGGAAGTCATGAAGATCAGGGTAATTATGCTCTCAATAATTCCTTCTCTGTCTTTCTTACAAAATTATTGTATTTGGGTATGTCATTACTAGAGCCAGTGTGGTACCTTTTGAAGTAACAACCCTGTCTGTGCGTTGTTCCAAAGAGGCTGTGTCTAACCCATGTCACCCAGGCTGCTTTCCTTTCCTTCATCTTTTTTCATTAGTGACAAGCCCAGTAGAGACCAAGGTTACAGGTGCACATCCTGGACCTGGGTGAGAATAAGATCACTGCAATGCTTCATGGCACCTTTCACAACATTCTGCATTCTTCGGGAGAAAACTTGGGCAAGAAGGGAGCTGTGGTGAGTTTGCACAAGGACCTTGACCCAAGTGAGCATTGATCTAAGACAGCAGGGCATGTGAGCCAGCTGAACACAGTGTATTTACTCCTAGAGCCTTATCCCACCACAGGAATTCAGGAAATGAGGTGGTGGGTATAGTGCTTTATATGATAGAATGCTGCACACCAAATGCCCTGCCAACTCTGCTAGCTGGCTTACTGTCTTCCTGCTCTCCCCTTACTTATCCATGGTTCACATTATCATTTCTGTTTCTTTTTCATAGGACAGTTCTCACACTGCTGTGGGCATCTTTCTAATTCTCTGCTTCAGCAGGTCTCCTGATGTACCAAAATGACAGTACCATGTGCTACTCCCTGCACAGTGCAGTGCGACTGAGGTGAGAATCATACCACACGTGTTTACTGATCTTGCATGCTAGTGTAACAGTAGGGTCAAGAAAAGTTACAGACCTCACTTGCTAGGCTGTATTATACATGAGTATATAATACCAGTAAGAAACGACTGTGTTACAGTAGTGAAGATGCAGTGACAGGAACAGTGACATTACTTGTGGAAATATGCTTGTGCCCTGTGTCAATGCAGGGTATACAAACAGAGGAATTTGTAAAACAAAAGTATATAGATCATTCACCTTATGTATCTAATACATTGTCCTGGGTTCAGCTACAGCAGTCATTTTTTCTCCTTCTTAGTAGCTGGTGCAGTGCTGTGGTTTTGACTTTCAGCCTGGGAACAACGCTGATAACACCGATGGTTTTAGTTGTTGCTAAGTAATGTTTACTCTGACCAAGGACTTTCTCAGTCTCATGCTTTGCCAGAGAGAAGGGGAAGCCAGAAGGAAGCAGAGGCAGGACACCTGACCCAAACTGGCCAAAGGGGTATTCCATACCACAGCACGTCATGCCCAGTATAGAAACTGGGGGGAGTTACCCGGAAGGCCCAGATCGCTGCTTGGGTCGGGCTGGGTATCGGTCGGCGGGTGGTGAGCGGTTGTGTCCTTTTCCCTTGTTATTCCTCTTATCATTATTATTGGTAGCAGTAGTGGTTTGTATTATACCTTAGTTACTGGAGAGCTGTTATCTCAACTCGTGGGAGTTACATTCCTTCGATTCTCCTCCCCATCCCTCCGGGAGCAGGGGGAGGAAGGAAAAGGGGGGGAGTGAGCGAGCGGCTGCGTGGTTCCAAGTTGCCGGCTGGGCTTAAACCACGACATACATAGTAAATATTTGTAGCTGCAGCTTAAGGTTTACATTCTTTGAATATATAGCATGCTGCTTATTGTAAATATTAGATGCTAAGGAAGAGCCTTGTACAAGTTAGAATATCACTTCGCATTTAAAGCCTTCACAACACAAAACAAGCATCCTTCACCTTATGTACAATTTCCAAGATTTTTTGCACATCAAATGAGTTCTTTGCACTCAGGTTTTTAATCTGTATATTTGATCTAACATAAGCCTGTTATTTAATGCTAAATAACACAAATCACCCTTCAGTTTGTAATGTAAAAAAGTTACGTTCTAAAGCATCTGTTCAGCAACAAAATGAGCTTTAGTTGAGTTTATAAAGTGGTAAGTTTTTTTTCTGCTAGTTGTGGTGGGGTAAAGGGGAACTAGTAATTGTTTGAAGAACTAGTTATCAATCACTACTGGCTTTGATAAGCTGCGTATCATAAGGATAAAACCCCTATAACAATTTTCCTAAGAATGTCTCTGTATTTAAACAGCAGGAGAAAGTGTGTATAGAATGGGAATAAAATAAACCTAGATTAGATTACTAGTCTAGTAATCTTCCCAAGTAAAAATACAGAATTGGAAGAATAGTTGATAAAGACCATAGTAACAAATGCAAGAAATAAACAGGACATGAATTAAAGATGCAGCATTGACTGCTCACAGATAATAAATATCTAGTTTAGGAAACAGAAAACCACATAGATTTCTAATAACTAATGCCTTTTGTAATATCGGCCAAAATGTCTGTCTGGCAAGGCTGTCTAAAGGCAAAGCAGTAACTGAGCTGGATCTTGAGTGTAATTTGAATGCGCTACGTAAAAGCATGGTATCTTTTTATGAGACTTGAAATGCTTTCATGATTCAAGGGGCAGAGAACGTGTCAGGAAAATGAGAGGAGCCACGAAGAAGGTGCATCTTTAGCTCTGTAAGTAGACGTGGCTCCCTGATGCTTCAGCAGATCTGCTTTCATTCATACTTGTTGAAAATATGACCCCTGGCCCTTTCAGAATTTCTTGCAGAGAGTTATTTGAGTAGAAAACAGAATTAATGATAGTGGAGTGTTTGAAGAGATTGAGGGAAAAAATCATATTGCTAATAAATCTCACATGTAATGCAGGGTTAGAGCAGCACTGTCACAACAGTGCTGCACATCAAGGATGATTCTCCTAACCTCAGAGGAACTGAGTTACCTCAGAGTAAAAGAAAAAAGAGATACTGATACATTATGGATTTGAATTTTATTAAGCTATGTAAACATTAGCCCACTGGGCCGTGATATACTGTTTGCTTTTGGCTTCTGTTTTCTTTCTTCTTAAATAGAATTAGAAAATCCTCCTCCAAGCTGAGTAACTAATTGCTTTGTGGAAGACAGAGGTCCTTCTGGTTGTCTTCATCACATCATTGCTGTCAAGAGGATTTCTGAGGATTAAAAACTTGTAAGCAGCTTTCAAAAATAAATACAAATAGTGATTTAAATTAGTGGCAACCAAGTTTGAAGTAATATCTTTGAACAGACATTAATTATTAGAATACATGCAAGATTAAGAAAAAAAGATCTTCCTTTAAAAACAAAACCCAAAACAGAATAATAACTGGAATATATGCATTTTTGTAAGAAATTAGTTTTAATAATGGTGAGTGTAAAAACAGATTACAATATGAGTGCTGAGTAGTAGAAAAGAGATCTTTTCTAACATCTACTGAGAAATCTGAGATTTTATATACACATTTACTTTCACAAAAGGACTTGCGCAGTATTAGTTCTAGTAAGAAGTCTCTACTTCAGGTTTTGTACTTTGGTGAGCTGCTAGAGAGAGTGCTACAGAGGGAGTGCTGCATGTGCTGCCATTGGCAGCCTAAAAGGGAGTCAGTTAGGAAGATCTTTGTGGGACAGACAGTCTCCTTGGTGGGGCAGAGTTATGGCAATGGCATATTTTCTTTGAAGAACACCATTACCAATTTGATCTCACTTTATACCATTTTTAATATGAGGAAAAAAAAGAGAAGAAGGTACACATATGAAAAAATAAATTACACATAACCATATTTCTAACCTGAAAAATGTCTTAATGATTCTGTGAGGGGCGGGCAAAGTCCTATCTAATCCATAGGAGTGTACACATAGTCCTGGATGTGGCAGTTAAAGAAATAAGATTTAAAAGGAAGTGGTGCATTTCCAGTAGATTTTAATTTTGTAATAGTTTATTGAGTGCTGGAGTTTCTACCATGCAATTCTTCACTGAATGTAGTGTTTTACAAGGAAGTTTGATTTGTCTCAGTGTTAAAAGCCACTGTTTAAAACCTTCAGTAATCTGTCTTTGACCATTTCATGGCTTTGGATGATTACTTGTGACATATGTGATGAAATGAAGCAAACCAGAAAAATAGTGCCAAAATGCAGCCTGTATTCAGCTTCAACAAGATACATTGAAAAATAAATAGGATTTAGTATCAAAAGGCTGATGTGGTTTAATTTGCAGTTCATGAGGACTAAGTATTTGTACAAGTCTTTTTGCTTTTATAATGAAGTATCAAATTGGCAGTATTCCAGGCCACTTTCCATAATACACAAAGTTGATTGTGCTGCTAAAGCATTTACTCTAATTTGCAGAAAAGAGGAGCAATAAAAACTCTGCCTAAAAATCAGAATGGGTGTGGGAAGAAGGTGCTCAAAATAACAAGCTGTTTTTTGCTTTTTCATTTTGGATGATGAAAAAATGCCCATTTTCTGGAAGACCACCAGGAAATGTTGAATTACTTTCATTTAATTTACTTCTGATATGCAAAATCAAAATTGGAGGGGGGTATGTTTACTTAGAGTAAAACAAATATAACACTGATCTTTAAAAGTAAGTAGATAAAGAATAAGTTAGAGTTTGAATAGCTGCTGTTTGTTATGTTAAATTCCTAACTCAGCTAAATTAATGCAACAACATCAACTAGAAAAAGGTTTAGTCACTAAACCATAATTCTACAAGAGCATATGCCTCACTGAAATCATCAGAAAGCCACATGTAAGTAGTTATCCCAGTGGATGTGTGAAAGCGTTAGTCCTCATGGGCAGCTAGGTGAATGCATTAGTAGTAGGGCAAATAAGAAACATTTTGCCTATAATGTGAAATGTGGTTCTGACACATTCTGGGGAACTCTAGGGTAGGATTTCTTTTAACAAAAAGTTGTATGTATCTTGGATCTTTCTTATTTCTTTTCCAGATGAAAGTCAGAGTTAGTGGCTGAAGACAAAGCAAAGTTGGCTGGCAATTCATAATAAGCTCACTTCACTTATTCACCAGCCAAAGCAACTGGCTGTGAGCCCCCAGGATGTTAATTAAAAGCTAACTGATAAAGGACTTCAGAGCTCTGCAAGGAAGTGCTTGGTCTGCAGGGTGTCATTGCAGTGGGGAGCTCTCGGTGCGGTGATCAACTGGAGCAGGGGCTTGAGAGTGTGCTCTAGAGAAAGCATTCTGAGACCCCAGAGCTATACTACTCTGTTCAGTTGGTGGGATGCTGTGTAATTAGGTGTTTCTTTCTTGGTGCCTGGACTACATGAAGGTATTTCAGTTCACTTATAGAGACCCTGTATCTTTTCCTTAAGTTTCAGATACCTAGAACTCAATCAAGTTAGAATTCTGTCAAATGTGGGTTTAAGTATTTATTTGATTTTTAAAGAATGGACTCCCTGTAGGTACCCATTTTTCATTTGAGCATGGAAGGGTATGCATCTGTGTGGAAGTGCTTTCAAAAAAGAGCATAGCTCTGCAGCATGGTGGTGGTGGCATCCACTTTGGGATGGGAAGGTTATGTTCCCATTCTAGTTCTGAAGCCTGTTTCTGAGTTTAGCAGCTAGCTGGTTCTAGACAGGATGTAAAAATAGGCTTTGAGTTGATGCCAGGTATTCCCCATCCCAGCTGTATGCTTTCCTTTTCTCAGACATTTGCCACAATAGAGTAAATCATCAACAGGAGTACCCAGAGATGCCCTTTAGCATCCTTCATCCTTGTTTCCTCCTTTCTATCCTGAGTCTCCAATGTCTCTGAAACTGCAAGCTGAGACTTCCACCTTCCCAGGCCATGACATAACACTTGTGGTATAGCAGCATCAGCAAGAAATTGTATTTGTGGATTGTCGTATCCTGTCATTATACTATGAAAAATGTTTTTTGAGTTTCTATTGGGTATCTAGTGTAAAAAGGTCAACTCAGAGTTTGGGCAGATGTCAAGGTTTTAGAGTGCTTTCTGGTCAAACATGGCTGGGAGTGGTGAATTTATGCATTTCCAGGGCTAGATGGCAGCCAAATATGTATGGTTTTGGTTGGCTTGTGTTTTAATCTCAGTGTTTGTATGCTGGTGTCCCTTTTCTGCTTTAATGAACAATTTTGCTGAGCATAACTGTAATTCATTCAGACCTTCTTCCCATAAAGGGGGAAGGAGCAAGAAATTGTTATCTCTTACTCGGGCTATAATTAAAGACAATAGAACTGCAGAAGAGCACTTTTCTCTTTTGAAAATCCTTTTAGAATTCTAGAAGGTTATTTTAGGTATTAGCTTACTGGTTATTTGGATGCAAGGATAAAAATATTTTTTAAATCTACTGGAAATAATACAAAGATACAGCTATCCAAAATTACTAAAAATGTTTAGAAGTTTTGAAAAAAAAATTTATATTTCCTGTTTTCATCTTTCTTTCTTTCTTATTCCCCCTTACTGAAAGATAAAATGTGGGAAAATGAATCCATTCCCTTTAAGCATAGATGTCCTTTCAAGCATCAAAATAGCTAAAATAGCTATTTCAGGAATAGGCTTTGGTGCTGCATCAAATGATGAGCTAGATCAAAACAAAGAGCAAAGCACATGCCAAACTGATTTTTTCCTGACTGGAAGGTTGATATGAGAAAACAAAAATAAAAATCCTCCTGAAACAAGCAAACAAAAAACCCCAAAACAAAACAGAAAAAGGTAGTACCTTTGGATAGGGCAAGAAGTGAGAGCTAGCGGAAACAAAGTTTATGATTCCATGCTACTGGGCTGTCTTCACCCATCTGTGACCTGTTTGGCAGGTACAAGAACATTTTAAAGTGGTAGAAAATTCTCAGTTAAAAAATTTCCTTTTACAAGAAGGTAAAAATTGGTGGATAGGTAAAGGAGAGAGCTTCAAGTGACTCTTCTTTTTCCTGAAGTCTGAGCTCAGCAGCTATCACGTCTGACTGGTCTCATGGACTGATCAGCCTAAATGCTGCATTGGCCAGCCAACTAGTAAAAATTAACTCTGCACCAGTTTTTAACTAATAAAAAGAACAATCTGTAGGTATAGAAAGGGTAAGATTAGAAAATGGGGGAAACCTAGAAGTACTGTGGAAAAAATGAGCTGAGAGAGAACATGGGGTCAAGTGCTAAAGACTATTACACACAAAAGCACAGTAAATCAGGGCTCATTTTGGAATTACTTTGTTATGGAAATGTGAACTTCTGACATTTTATGTGAAATTCCAGTATTTATAGACATTTACTCATATAAATAAACTTGGTCACACATACATATGTATTTAACATACTTGGAAATTACTCTGCAGCACAGGTTATTATGTACATGACAGTAACAAGGAGTTTTTTCATTCCAGAGTTTCCTTTCATATGCCAACCTGACCCCAGCCAGAGAGTAAGCTGTCAGGCCACCAAAAATAAAAGTTAGTGTGATTTTCCCACATTTCATGCATTGCTGTGTGGGGACAAACCTTTTCCCTTTCCATGTCCTGCTGTCCCAGTTGTGTCTGATGCTGCCTTCCCCCATCCTCTCCATGGCTCTCCTCCCTCTTTCTGTGTTCCTGGCTTCCTCATGCCTCTAGCAGCCATCACAGCTCTCTACACTAAATTTACTGGCATGTAAGTGTCAGGAGTGAAGGGTGAAGGGAAGAGCATGTGGGAGATGATGGGGTGGTAGGTTGGAGAAGAGGGTGCTATGGAGACAGCTGAGAGGAAGGTAATCTGACACAGCTCTTGCCTACTGTCTGGAACCAAATGCTTTTTGCATTAAATTGTACATTATCTGAGGATTATCTTCATACTATTCTTTTAGAGGATGCTGGTTTGTGAGGTTGGATGATATATGGAAAACTGGGTAATACATCTTTTATCGGTTACAACCACTCCAAATACTGTGGAAGATCAGACTAGAAGATAATCATAGTTTAGATCCTTCCAGCGTTAAAATCTATTATGTGTTGGGTTCAGTGCCTTTTTAGCTTGAAGATGGTAATTTATAATGTTTAGAATCTCTCTTATGTTTTGTCACTGGCTGCTTGTGACCTTTAACATATGTCAAGCATATGGTGAATTTCTGAACGTTTAAATCGTAGCACTAAGGTGTTATATTCCTATTGTTTAGTTGATTTTCACTCCCAGTTTTGGCATGAGGCCACTATAGATGGGACATTTTCTACTCATTTAACTTATTAAGAAAAATAAATCTTTTCTTGTTGATATGTTGATGTATTCACTTTCTTTCTGCAGCAGCAGTAATAGATCTGGTAACAATAAGACAGTTGAAAGCAGGAAACATTGCTTTCTACTCAATGGATGGACAAAACCCTCACAGTTTTAGTAATCTGATATAACAAGGCTTGTGAAATAACATACTTTACGCAAGCAATCATTACAAGATAAAAAATTCATGTTATTTTCTCTTTCACACAGTGTGCTGTACTAGATCATTATTTCCACGTTTCCACTAATGTTGGGTGACATGCTCTGGGTGTCTGTTGGAGGTCTATCAAATCTGTGAGACAGTGCTTTAGGACTTTATTTGGGACTGTCAGTATTCAACTCTGAGAGCAGACTCTGGCATACCCAACGCAGGCATTCAGCAATAAGGCACTGAAAGTTAGGAGATGTAGTGAAAAAAAAGAAAATAACAACTTGACTTAAAAATATCAGGGGGATGAAACAGTGACCTTCTTGTCTTTTTTCCTTTTTTAATATATCCATATATCTTATCCATTGATTCACCTAGCCTAACTATTCCTCATCTTTTTTCTCCTTATGTTCTGTGCAAAGATGTTGATGATCTACTAATTTATTCCTTGTGTTCTTTATGAATTTCATCTGTTGCCAAAAATTACCCTCAAATGAGGGTAGTTAAATGAGAGTGTTTCACATCTCTCTTAAGCACCCTGCATGTGCTCTGCTTTTAAAGAATAAATAAATTAAAACAAAGCTTTATTTTACAAGGGCTTTTTTGGTTTTTTTTAAACCCACAGAGCTGTGAAGCTTACCATAATTTATAGAAAACTTTATGACTGGGAGTGGGTGGGAGGAGAAAGAAGGGAAAAAAATAAGCCAAGGGAAGGTGAGGAGGTCTTTGAATGAAATAAATAAAATGAAGCTATGGCAAATCTTCTCTAATAATGCCAGGAGAAGGAGACAGAGAAGTGCTAAGAGCATATGTCCCAGGTTTCACCAAAATAAGATTAGAGACAATCTTGACAGTTGGTGATCAGAGAAGTTGTCATGATGGTTCCTGTCAGTTTTAAAATTCTTGTCTGTAAATGGAATTGGCACCTTTAATTTCATTAAGACATTATAATCAAGAATAAGTTTTTGTCACACATCTTCTGATAAAATATTGAATAGAACAGAAAATATTAAAGGAATGTTAATTAGACCAGGAAGTGTGTCCTGCACAGAGAAATATGTGAAGTTTTTATAGAAACACACATAAATAGTGTGAGTAAATGGTGGTTTATTATTGGTGTTTTGTTTGAGATGGCTGATGAATTGTACTGGTTGTGCTTGATTTGTGCCAATAGAAGTGCAGACTGGAATCCTCTTTTAATTTTAATGCTTATTTTACTGTGCGAGAATGTATCCCATTAGCTGTCCTTCCAAATAAAAGCAGCAATTACTTTTGAAAGTAGTGGAAATCGTGATAACCAGAGCTGTCATAAAATTACAGAAAATTGCATTTTCTTCGAAGGAAAATTTTAGGGACTTCTGGAAAAAAAGTATTTTTTGCATTTTTTTTTGTCACACTGCACTTAATGAATTTATAAGTTTTCCTTATTGCTATAGGACCCAAACGTCTTGTCTGATAGGGAAGGAAATAATATAAGGAAACCTACTCTCAGTAGGTTTTCATGTGTAATGAAGCTTTGCATTAATATTGAGCACCTTATGTCTAGAAGCAAGAGCTAAAAATTTCAGTCATTTTGTACTTTGCAGTCAACTCATGAGGCACAGGAAAATGAACTTGTGTGAATTCCAGTGGAGTGAGGTGGGGATCTGTAACAACTCCAAAACCTTGTGCCCTGCTCAAGTAGGTGGAAGTCTAACAGTCTAACATGTAGGACATGGATTTGCATGGTTTAACCAAATGTACCCCTGGAAGAGTAGAAATCCTACCACTCTTTCTGGTGGCTAATGGTTTTTGAAATAATTGCAGCCTGTTCTGGAGGCACAAGAGAGGGATTTTAGTGACTCCAGTGGAATCATTCCAAGTGTGGTGGAAATGAGATCACCTTCTGGGCCTCTGTTTATAGCTCTGGTGAGATACCAAGGTTGCAAAACTTGCACGAGAGACTGTGCCAGTACAAGAAATCTGGTGGGTTTTATTGTTTTTTGTTTGATTGGGGTTTTGTTCAACAAGAAGTTGTCTTCTTGGAGCTTGCGAATGCCAGGCCACAGACCTTCACCATTGGCAGGGAAACCCCAGCATGCCCAGAAGTCAAGTGAGATTGTTTAGGCTGTACACACAGCAATGCAGCTTCCATGCACCAGGGGCACAAAGGCAGAGTGAAAGGAAAATCACCGTCTTTCTTTGGAGGAACCAAGAACAGATTGATTGACTCGCTGCTGGTTCACCAGCAGCCTCTGAACAGCTTTGGCTGTTTTCTTTCCCAACACGACACAGTTTCTGTACTCTACATTGTCTATGGAGGTCTATACATAGTTTTCTTTTTATGATTGGTAGAACATACTTAAAATTCATTTAGCACATTTTTCGCCTAAAATGACATTTTAAAGGTATGTAATAAAACTGATGTGGGCTGGAGCTTTAGTTTATGTGGGAAGGAATTGTTCTGTGGAATTGAAAGAGGTGAAAACCTGTGGGGTTTAAGTTCTGAAGCGACAAGCAAGGGCATTATTCATTGCAGGTAATTTTCTCAACCCAGAAAGAGCAAGTTTTCTTTATGAACTGAAAATTCCAGTCCATGTATATTTTATTAAAGTTTAAAAACTACCTTTAAGAAAAGTGCAATACCTCTACTTGTCCACTGTGAGAGCTTTTTTGTTAGATGAGAAGGCTGTGATTCTGTACCATAACTGTGTTGGAAGGGTAGGGAATGAAATCAGTGGGACTACTCATGGGGCAGGTTAGTCGTGGCATAAAACCAAATCTGGGCTCTGGGGTATGTGACCACCAATAGCAGCAGTCACGGGACAGTTCCAGGAATAATAGTGGCAGCCATTTAAGCAAGTATAAGTGGAAAATTGTCCTCCTTTTTTACAATTTCTGTCCCTCAGATGTCTGCATTTAATAATCACGTTCTAGTTTTCTCATTATTGCTCATGAAAATAGTACAACTTTCTGGTCTGCTGAGAATGCAAGTGGGGCAATTACTTAGATAAAGACATCTTGACATTTTGCTGTGACAAACTGCCTTTTGAAAGAACAGAAAATGCAGGAAATGCTCACTTCTCACAAACCCAAGAAAAATGTTTATCTAAAATAATTTTTTTTTCATTTCTGTTTCTTTTCCTCCAGCTCTACTGTAATTGACACCAAATGTTCCTGGCAGCAACTGCTTTCCAATTGGTTACTGCATCTCTACCATGCAAATTGAAAACTACGCGTCTCTCAAACTGTGCTTTAGGATGAGGGAAACAGTTTGGCAAATAGCTTTATTTTCATTCTGAAAGTCTGCTGATGCAGACTAATTTTGACTTGTAACCACCTTATGAAGACAAGAAATAGTTGCAAAACAAAGCACACTTTCAAAGATGACCGAAGAAAAAGACTGTTTTTAAGAAATTATACGTTATTAGAACTCTTAACGATGGTGATTACAAGAAAGAGTAAACTACAATGAAAAACCTTATAAATACATAAATCCACCTTAAAACCTCTGGTAACTAAAATCTTGACGTTTGCAGTGAAACCACAGGGAATGTACCTTGGTGAAAATTTAAGGACTTGACATCTGTCTAGTGCATAACCACGTAATCTCCCAGAGGTGCTGAGCAGGCATGCCAATGTCTGATTGCATATATCATAGTGAGGCATCTCAACACAGGTGGTCTAGGCCTTGAGAAGAAAGAAATAAATCAGTTAAAGATTAATAACTTCAGTTATGGGTTTTTTCTTTGTTTTGTTCATAACAATTTTTTTTAAAGGTTAAGGTAGCATATTTAAATATTTTTTTAAAGGAAATAAGTATTTCTCAAGCCTGAATAACATCTTAGTTTAGTGTAAAACTCCCACTGAGAGAGAAGCTGGCATCTTGTCTGCTGTGTGAAACTCTGAAAGTAAGTGTGCCATCATTTCTTCACTTTGACAACTGGCTTTGGATGCTTTTGTTATTTTAAATTTGTTTCTATTCATGTGAGAAAAAATGTATACAATATTGCTAAACTGTAACGAATCTTAAAGACTTTAGTGCTATTGATTACTATATACCTAGGTGGAACTAAAGGATATGGTACCTCTTGCGTTTATGAGACTCCTGTGCCAGCTTCTTAGGTGAACCTATACCTATCCATACCTTCATTTCAAATAAGTCATCCTTAACTTTGTCTGAACTGTGGTACTCTGGGTACTTATGACTACAGATGGAGAATAAGCCAATGTTAACTTTCTTCCTCTTATATATTGTTTCCATAAAAACAGAGCAGCCCTGATGGCTGTAGTGTAGGCTTGGATCGTGTTGTAAATCTGTGAGATCAGGACCATAATGCCATTTGTGTGCAGATTAGACAGATCAGGCATAGCCTTTGCTTCAAATTTTCCTTAGGGGATATGAGTATATCCTTTCTGGTAGATTCTCGCTCTTCATTCTGGAAGTATTTTGCAGCATCAGGGGTTCTCAGCAACATGGCACTTTCATGATGTACTGAAGTGATTGACAGAATACATCTGCAAGACATTTGAAATAATGAGGACTTCCGTGATCTGGATTTTCTTAAATTTGCTTAGCCCATATGCAGAAATCATTGCCAGAGAGAGCTCTTCTGCTAATTGCCAAGACTCCCCACATCAGGTTGAGGAAATATGTTGGAGGATATGCCCAGCAAATGGGTATGAGGCACACATGGCAAATCTAGTGTTGCCTGAAGGATCATCAGAGTCAAGAAGTGCCCCTGATATCCTTCCTGCCCACCTGCTGCACTGGGCACTGCTCAGTAGGTGAAAGAGTATTTAATCTTTAATTTCTGAGTGAAATTCTCTTTTCTTCTAGCACTCTATGAGACAACTCTGGATATTTTCTCCCCATTGGTTTGATTGAAAAAGATACCTGACATACTGCAGGAATTTCAGAGTTACTGGATTAGTGACTAGAGTGTGTGTTGGTTAATTTTCTGCTTAAGTGAATCCATTATTGAACTAGATACATCCCAGATTTTATTCATGTCCTGTGATAATATATAAAGTTGTTTTTCACAAGGAACTCTATAGTCTCTATAATAATTGTGGATAATGTGACCTAGTTATTGAATATTAATGTCATTACTGAACTTGGCTGGTTTTGGTTTCTAGACTAACTCCTAGTTAAAGTAATTATGTATGAAAAATACTAAAAGAAGCCCTTAAAATAGACTTGCAGGGCACCATTTTCCTTGATGTCCTCTTGGTCTCCTACTCGCAAAGTATTCAAGCACAGATCTACTATGGTGTGGGAAGTTCCTGGCCATGGATATGGCTGTTATATTAAATAATTCTTGTATTGTGGCATTGAGCTCTGGAGTGACATTAGGACAGGTAGAATGTATGGGTTATTTGTATCTAAGCAGATCTAATCAGATGACTAGGTATCCTTTTTCTTTCTATTTTATTTTTTTACGTATTCAACCACATGCATTACAAATGTAAGTTATTTTCACATATTATTTTACCTTCCTTTGGAAAACATCAATCCTTCTCTTCTCCAGCACCTCTGGGCAAAACCACAAGAGTAGTCCTTTAAAATGTTTTTTTGAAACAATATATTAAGGTCTTTCCTTCTATGTCACTATCTCAGTTATGGCCAGCTAAAGAGGAACACAAAGCAGAAGACTTAAAGTCCTTGGGCACTTCTGTCTTAAAAGACAGAAAAATGAAGTGACTGTACAAGATGCCTTTGCAGCTGCAGCGACCAGTTAGTCGCTGGTCTATCTGGGGTTGGGGAGCTTGTGGTGGACTTAGTGCATCCGAGTCATTGTGATTCAAGATTCATGGAGCAATTAGTCATATGAAGGCGTCTTTACATTTAAGTTCTTGTAGCTTCAGTGACCATACTGTGGACAGAAAAAACAAGTCAACATACCAAACTGGTGAGATGTTGTAACAAAAGATTTTAAAGGGGGGCTGGATTGCCTTGGAACATAATCTTGGACATCAATTTCAGGCAACAGTTATATTTCAATTGTTCTTTTTGGTTTTGAATTCCCAAAGCAATAAAAATTTCCACAGTGAAAAAAAGGAACCTGTAGCACTACCTTCTTACCTGCACAGCTTGCCAAAATAAAACTAGACCTTCAGTTGAATTATTACTTAAAAAAGTTAAAAAAGAGGGAGTTAACAATTAGCTCTATTTTCCAAGGTGTTAGTTTACAGGCATTTCTGTAGTCATTGAAAAGTTACTGGTGCTGACTGCATTTGATCCAATCATATTTGAAACTGAGCTATGGAAGTGAAGGATTCAGCAATCTGTTGAAACATGTAGCTAATACATTTGACACACTGTGCTGGTAATATGTCTATGAATTGGTTGGCTAGTCTCCATCAAGGCTATTATAATAAAAACTTTCAACAGTTCTGTACTTACACAGTTGTAATTTTCACAGGCTCATCTCAGAAAGGTTAGTCACTCATTTCATATTGAAAATTAGTCTCTGAAAAGCCCAGCTCTAACTGAGAAGTTAACATAAGCACAGGATTTTTAATACACTGAGGACACCTGATTTTCAGATTTCATGTCTGGTCATTATCATTGCATCATAATGGTATTTCAAAATCTCTGTCAGGCACTTCTGTTTT
This sequence comes from Nestor notabilis, assembly GCF_000696875.1. NCBI lineage: Eukaryota > Metazoa > Chordata > Aves > Psittaciformes > Psittacidae > Nestor > Nestor notabilis. Next base: position 47,468 of record NW_009945318.1, read on the forward strand.
ACAACATTCAAATTCTTTCTATAATGTTTGTTAAACTGTAGTGCAGATGACACAAAAGTCTAGAACAAACTTTTATCAGAATAAGGAATCTCATAGGAATTTAAAAGGGTCCCAGCAAGGTATTCATTTTAACATTTTGAATACAAGAAAATGTCAACGACTTGTTTTGTTTTCTTGACTTGCTTCAAAGATACAATTATATAATTTTTATTTAATGTTAATATAACGATAATTTTGGTTTGTTTTACACTTAGGTTTAGGAATATATCATTATGGTCTATTTTGTTTGAATAAGTCTATTTTTTCTTAATTATATGTTTTAATTTCTCTGATCTAAACTTTCGCAACTCATTCTATGAAGAATTTTTAATTTTGACAACTTTCTATGCAATATCAGAGCTAGTTTGAGCATGAAATTCTCATTAAGTTTATATCTTTCACAGTGTTATTGAATCATTAGAAGTATTGAATTTATTCAGATATTCAATAGAGTTTTTTGGTCTTCAAAGTACTAGTTTTCATGAGTTAGAGTTTGTACGCCTTGACCTTGTTTGTATTTCAAAACTTCAGTTTGTAATCTCCAGTTTTATAGTTTCTGTAATATAGCATCAAACAAAATTTACACTTATATTTCTGTCATAAATTTTAAAATAGACTCTCTGCCCTGACCCTGTGAAGCTACTTAGAATGTTTGTCAGGAGATAGTATGGCATGTCTAAATTGTCAATACAAATGCTGAGTTCTGTTATGTAACTCTCCCATAGTTACTGATGTTTTTATTAATTCAAGAAGCATTTCTAAATTCATCACTCAGAAAAAAAGATACCTTTCCCCCACACACAGCACATAAAGTTGTCTTTATCAGGTTTCCTCAAAAAACCAGAGCAGACTCTGCCTGGTTACCAAATTTCCCAGTGAGCCCTTTCGTGCTTTCATTCTTAACAGCTCTCTTGAACATCATGAGCTTCTCAAATGATTAAAACTTCTCAAAACCATCTCATCCTTTTCCCATTCCTTTTGCCATGATAGCTATAAAAAAGAGTGAGTAAATAGCAATGGTTTTATGGCTGTAATTACTACCTACCAGTCTGTTCATAATAATTTTGTTGCTTTTATTGCTCCCTTGTTGGGCTTATTGAAGCCACCTTTTTCCCTGCTGTAAGCTCACTTTCTGGCAGATGAGAAGAGCTTTCCTGGCATGCATTCAGGAGGCCAGAACTTTCTGTTTGTTTCTGAATTCCGTGAAAAAAGTAAATATTTTGGGGAGTATCTGGGATTTCAGATTTGGGATTAATTTCTTATAAGTTTTTTTGGTACTTCTTGTTTTTGTTTGTATTTGTATTACTATTTCTATCCAGTTCTGCTCCTGTGTATTTCAGTTGGTGTCAAAGCATCAACATGGACATCGCATGCATAGTTAAACTATGTCTTTAAGTGCTTTGTTGGATTAGAAGCCTCAGTCAACTGCTAGAAGTGTGTTCTGCTAGCTGTGTTAGAAAAATTAGCAGACTATATAAATCCACTTTTTTTTTAGCTTGAAAATTATCTAAGTATGTCAGCAAGCACAGTTTGGTTCTTTCCTTTCTCTTGTAGTATCGTTGTTAAGGGCTGAAGTGAGGGACAAAAGGTCAAATTTACAATATGGACATTAATGCCGTTTAACTACAATGGCAGAGGCCTCCAAACTCCAGGCTGATTTTATTAAGAGTGTGCCAGGATGTAAAAATCAGCACATTAAAACTATTCATGTTTCTGGTGGAAAAAAATATATATTTTGTGGTTATAGAGCCAAAGTTTTATTCTGGTTTGAATTATACTATTTTAGTGAAAGCAAGAGCGTATCATTAGATCCAGGTAATACTTTCTTAGTTAATCTGTAGGCAGAGCTCTGTCTTCTTAACTCCCTATCCATGAAAAATTCAGAGCAGCATTTCAGTATTGTGTATTTCTTAGTAAGTATACACTGTCATATTCTTCCAGCTGCAGGGACATTCTCCTGGACAAACTTCACGTAAATAGCACAGAATGCCTCTTATCCTATTTGGAGTTGCATAGATCAAAAAAGAGACTAAAAGAGTTCAGGAATACAGAGATATTTTAGCATATTTATTCACATTGTTTGGTATATGATTTTGGGGGTTTGGGGATGGGGTTTTTTTAAGTGTTTGGGTGATCAAAGTCAGCTCACCTACTAAATGGTTCAATCACAAATTATGTGTTGGCATTATCTTGTCAGAGTTGGTATTCCCAAACATAAACCAGCACTATTCTTCCAAGGGAAAATATTATGGCCAATTATTGCAAGCATGTCAATTCTTTTGGAAGAATAGTGTTAGACAGAAATAACAAGTACATAATCACAGTGAGCAGAACTAAGTACGTAGAAATTCTAGCAAGAAGAAAACCTGAGGTTCACATCCTAAGCACTGTTTAGAGAGAAAAGCTGATTATGCAAAGATTGGATGGAAGTAACTACAAGGAAAAGTCAGAAAAGCAAACTAATAAGTCAGGAGAATAAATGGGAGTGTTGCAGTTTCCCTGTCACCCAAGCCATTGCTAAGTGGCAGCTGCTGGTTTGTCAACCTGCAGAACATTTCCTCTCTGTCTAGCAGAAAGCCCAAGCATGATGCTAGCTGTCACTTACTCATTTTATGTTGTAGAGGAGACTGAGGTAGATTGATGTAGCTGCATATAAAGAAAGGTAATCCAAAAGTCTTATTTTAGAAAAATGAGTTTTCCTTGAAACTGGTGCCATCCATCTAAAAATAGTCATTACAGCTCCCCTTGTTCATCATGTGTTTATGACAGTCTTTTTAAGAAGCAGCATCCATTCACACAGCAGTTTTGCTGTCATTAGGCATTTTCAAGACAGTTTTGGAGAGCTGGAGGGGAAGAGAGACAGAGCAGTGGTTTTCCTGGTTACTTGTTCCACAAACTGAACTCAATGAATATGTACTTTCATGTTTTGTGGCTTCCACATTAGCGAGGGTTGCAAGAATTCAATAAAAGGAACTCAGTTAATAGCGTGCAATCCTGACATTGGTTCTTGGCTGGCAAATGGCACTGTTGAGGCCAAAATTCAAGGTAGGTGAGTGGAATTTACCTGACTCTGATTTTTGGCTTCTTTTCCAATAGAAAGGAAAAAGAACTGCTTTCGGCTTCGATTCTCAACACTTCTGAGAATGACAGAAAAACTGGTAGAATTGTAAATTTGAGGCCTTCTTTTCATAAAAGGTAATTTTTCTTGAAAAAGTTCAGCTGTTTTCACTTGACACCTTAAAAAAATCTGACCTGCCTTGTCCCATCTTGCCTTTGGAAGCAGAAAACTGAAAACTTGCATCTCAAAACATTTACAGATATTGCAGAGATGGATCAACGCTTGGTGTGTTTAATCAAAAAGCTTATTAGACAATGAGAATAACTTCAATCTGATGCAATTTTCTTTAACTGGGGTGCCACTAAGGAAAATCTAAGAGAAAAAAATATTTAGAAGTATGAATATCTGTTCATGGCTAACATTAAAAGTCAATTTTAATAAAAGCATATCTGAATACATGCTCAGGTGAACCTGTTCAGCTAGTAATGTTAAATCTCAGGGAAAAACCCAAGCTTGTATAGCTGACTATCTCTGGCATGTACCTGAGATCATCCAAAGATGTTTCTTTGGAGAAATCAGTTACTGGGGCAACTGAAATTGAAATATTACAGTGTATGGATGGGCTGCTGTCGTGGTTCAAGCCC
>NW_009945319.1:0-416 GCF_000696875.1 Nestor notabilis
TATATATATATAACTCCAAGCACAGACAGGATGACAAACTCCTGTCCTGAAGCCAGCAATGCATGGCACCTGGATAAATATAACCCGGAGCTCATGGGCAAAGCATGGCTTTGGGACAGGTTGCAGACTTGAATGCTTGTCCAGCCCTCGCCCCACAACAAACACTCCAGGGCACCCTCTGCCCTCTGCAAATGGGGTCTCAGTTGCTTCCCAATGGCAGGATCTGCCCTGACACCCATATACACAGATACCCTGGCTGTGCCAACGTGTGCCCTGAACCCTCCATTCCATCCAGGTCACAGTGTTCCCCCAAAACTCAGGGTTGGGTTTAACCCTCTCTGTGCTGGGAGGTGGCTGGGAAGGTGTCATCGGGTCCCAGCACGGAGGAGCACACCCGGGGCACAAGGTGGCACCAG
>NW_009945319.1:853-2084 GCF_000696875.1 Nestor notabilis
GAGGAGCACACCAGGGGCACAAGGTGCCCTCAGAGGCATTGCCACAGCATCCATGCCCATGCCATGTGCCCAGTGGGAGCTGAGATGCCACCTGAATTGCAGCCCCAGCCCCAGCTCACAGCTGAGCTCAGCAGCACCAGCCTCAGCACTGTCCAGGATCAGGCCACGTGTCAGCTGGGTCCCTGTCTGGCAGGGGACTGGAACGTGATGATCTTTAAGGTCCCTTCTGACAGAGACTGTTCTATGGTTCTCTGATGCTGCACCCTGCAGCCCACTCCAGCTCCAACCTCTTCCTCACTGAAAGTTCAAAGCTTGAAATAAATCCTGGCCATCATTTCCCATCCCTGCCTGTCCTTGGGACACCTACACCCTGTCTGCTCGGAGCTGAACACGTGTCCTGGCAGTGCCCAAGCACCCGCAGGAGGCCGGGGACGGGTTTCTGTGCAGCTGCTGTTGGCATCACTAGACTCCAGCTTGGCCGTGCCAGGCCCCCTCGGCCATAACCTTGTGTATGGCCAGGGGCAAAAGGCTTCATCCTGTGGGGCCGGAGGGGCTGAGTGGGACTCTCCTGCATGCCGGGGAATCTCCTTGCTGGAGGGAGCTGGTCTTGCAGGAGCAGGCAGGGTTGGGCACGGTGCATGGTGCTTGATGCACAGTGCATGGTGTGGTGCATGCTGCTGCTAGCCCTGCTGAGCACAGTGTGCTGCAGTCCAGCCCGGTGCTGCTGTGCTTCCCTGACAGCAGCCCTGCAAGGACATCACCCCACAGCCTGCCAGGCCACAGGGAGGAGGCCTGGGGTGGCAGGATCCCCATGATGGAGACCACAGCAGGCACAGCAGAGCAGTCGCCGTTCACGTTGCAGGCGGTGGGAGGCTCTGGGCACGCCAAGGTCAGCTACTCCCTGGAGCACCAGCTACTCCTGCTGCTCGAGCAGAAGCTCTGGCATCTCAGCGGTCTGCAGGGCTTGGCAAACCATGCAGGGACAGGCCTCATGCAGCTCGGTCCCACGAGAGCAGAGCAGGGGTGCCAGGGTGCTGACAGGATAAGCCCCCTTCAGCCCTGGGCTCTTTCCCCTGGCTCTCACGCTCACGCGTGCTCCCGCAGCCCCACTCTCGTCAATGCCTCCTTGTTGCTCCAGCCCACTTGGCAGGCAGGAATGTGCTCCTGGCCCCTGCCCCGTGATGCCTTTTGTGGCCTGGCTCCAGCATCGCTGCTGCAAAGTGACACCCCA
>NW_009945319.1:2281-5480 GCF_000696875.1 Nestor notabilis
CACAGCCCCTTTGATGGCTCAGACCAAAGAACGGGCCATTGCCCGCCCTGTCTTGGGGAGCAGCAGGTCCTGCAGAGCCTGGAGAGGGTTGGGCTGGGCAGGGATGTCCCCTTGGTGCCCGGAGGCACAGGCTGGCCGGGCTGCCCCGGCATGTCCACAGGCTGTCGGGGCTCCCTCTGCATGTTACCCAGGAGGGCCTGGGCAGGAGAGCTGGCACGGGCTGGCCCATGTGGGCAAGCAGGTTGGTACATATCTCCTGTCCCCACCCCAGAGCCAGGCGGGGCCCTGCCTGAATCACACGCCAGCACGCACCGGGAGCATGCTGCTCCTCCCGCAGCACGGATTCTAGACCTGATCCCATGCTGCCGGCTCCCCTCAGCCCCCTGGCCATGGGAAGGTGCCATCGGGCTGGTCTCTCCATCCCATGCTCAGGTAGGCTCATGTCTGGGTCCCAGACGAGCAACCTTGGAGTAACTCTGGCATCACAGAGGGGTGGCAGAGGCCTTCCTGCCCACGACACGGGCATCTGCAGGGAGGAAATGTGTTGCCCAGCCCAGCGTGGTGGTAGCTGCCCTCCTTGTACCTGGTGGTTTCACATGAGCTTGGCCCCTTCGCGCTGCTGAGGTCTCCCTGGGGCGCAGTTCACGATGCCCACATGAAGGCACAGAGGGGAGAAGCCCTTTCCAAACAAGGTCCCTCCCAGGCACTCCCTAAGCAGGAGGGCTTCCTGAAGAAGCATCAGTCCTGCAGAAATTGCTCTGGAGTATCCCTGCCTTGTGCATCCCTCACAGCATCCCTGCAGTGAGCAAAGAGCACAGAGAGCCCAGCAGAGGCCACCCGGACAGGAGAAAACTACAGAGACAAGCTGGAAATGCTCAGTGTAGGTCATCCAAGATTCCTGCACAGGTCTGACCCTGACCTACAGAGCCCAGGGCTGGGTCCAGCACGGGCTGAACTGTCTCCAGCAGCCCCAGAGCCAGACTCAGACTCCAGATGCAGCTGCTTGGTCCCTCTGTGCCATGCACAAGCGTGTGCATCCACACGACCTCCTCCTGTGCCGGTGTCGAAGCGCATCAACTAAAACACGGGGCACAAACCTGCTCGGGTTCCCTGGTGCCAGCAGCAAGGGTGCCCTTATCAGGCCTTTTATCGGGGTGTTCCTCTGGCACCCACAATCTCCTGTTTGTATGCTATCACCTCTTGGGTGTCTTGGCTCGCTCCCCAAGAGGAGAAAGTTCAGGCTGGAGCAAAACAACAGCACACAGAGGTGTGGGCACCCCTGCCAAAGCCATGCCACCGCGGCAAGGGTACTGGTCATGCCAGTAGGCTCCACACCGTGAGTGTGACAGAGGGACACCACGGCTACGCACCATGCCGTTGCATAGCCTGTTGTAACAGGGAATGCCCGGCTCCTCCTGGGACACAGCACACACTGGGGTAGAGAGGATGAGCTTGGGCATGGCAGTGAGGAGCACTGAGGGGAGAAACCTTGATCCCTGGCACCTCTGTGTGCTCCCAACCTCACTGAGTGGCCCAATGCTTGCCAGGAGCGCCAGGGGTCCTGCTCCAACAGGGGCAAGTTCTAAGGCAGCAACTGGTTCCCCGTGGCCACATCACCACTGTGGCACTGTCACCACCTTCCCAGCAAGCAGCCCGAGCGCTGGCTCCCACACCAGCCCATGCTGGGGACGGTCTCACTTCCCCTCCCCAACCTGACACCAACCCCCCGCAGCCTCCCACAGCGACGGGAAACCTTGGGCTCTGCTTTCCTCCCCGCTGGGTGGGTTCAGGGCCTTGGCAAGTGTCCCAGCTCCTCCTTTCCCACCTGAGCGGCAGCTCGAGTTATGCAAGTGCAGGAGCAGCATCTCGGAGGAGCTGTGGTGGGAGGCACGTGGGGGGTGGCCCCGTGTGAGCCTGCTGCTGCCCCGCATGGGCACTTGCACACGCGTGCACAGCCTGGGAACATGCCTGCAAGTGCATGTGCACGCTGGGAGGGTGATGGGTGTCAGCAGAAGAGCGGGTGCTGCTGTTCACCCCACCTGCATGTGGCCGTACCATGAGGAATGAGGCCCAGAGCTGCTGCCTGCACAGCCAGACACATACACACTGGTGGCCATGCATCCTCTCAGCCCTGGGAGACAGGATGTGTCCCACCTCATGAAGCTCCACAGTGCTGGTGCTGCCACGCTGCAGCTCCCTGAAGCCCCCAGGTCCAGCTCAGCAATCCAAGGCTGAAGTGGGAAGCCCTGAGCCTCCATCCCACTGCTCCCTGTTGCTCAACCAGCCCTCCAGGGTGCTGGGCACCAGGGCCAGCCCCGCTGCAGAGCCTGAGGTGCCAGCCCAGAACTTGAGAGAGTTCTGTGTCCGCCTTCTGTCGCCCCCCCTGCCCCTGAGGTGCCCTCCCTGTGGCAGGGACCGTGCAGGGTGGCAGCCCCGGGACCCCTATTCAATCTCCTGTACCCACAGTGCTGGGTCAGGGGAGCAGGGAGGAACACTGTGCTCCTGCCTTCCCAGCCCTGCCAGGGTAAAGCCCAGCTTCCTGGGCTGGATGAGGCCAGACCCAAACATGTCCCACTGCCTGGGCACTCTCAGCCCCATCCCACAGGAGCCTGCTCCGACCTAAGTGGGATCTGCTCTGTCAGGGGTAGAGTCACTTTCCAGGGATGGGAAATACCACCCAGGCCAAACTTGTCTTCACTCAATGTACTCCACAGAGAGACAGGGAAGCTGCTGAAAGAGCAGGACCTGTCAGCAGGGCTCTCAGGCTCCCTACCCAGTTTCTCACTAACTATAAAGGTGGCCTTTGAGGCAGCACAGCTGCTTCCCAAGTTACGAGCTGCTCCTTTCCTTGCAGGACCAAGAGGACAGTTCCCGTTTGATGCTGGACACTGTCCATGACCCTGCAGGCAATGTCTGTGTGTACAAGATGTAGCCAGGGGGATGAACACAGCGTCCAGGGACCAAGGCATGCAGCAGGAGACTGTTGTCACTGCCCCGACAGAGACACAGCAGGGCACCGAGAGACGGACACTGCTGCTGTCATGGGGCAGAGCTACCCGGACCTGCACCCGGGTGCGGGGACTAGCACCACCCATGGCGGCTGGACCGGGCCCCTCCCTCGTGCGCCTGGTCATGCTTCTTCCACCCTGGAATCCCCCAACGCTGCTACCCCCAACCCCAGGGTGAGGTCACAGGGGTC
>NW_009945320.1:0-353 GCF_000696875.1 Nestor notabilis
GCCCGGGCTTTTATTGCTTGTTTAACGTTTGCTGTTAGAGATGCAAACAAACGGGAGAGCTGCTCAGGGAGTGCACCTCCACTTCCAGCCCTGCTGGCCTGGGTGTACCTGGGGTGCAAGAGAGACCCTGGAGAAGCCCCTGGAGGGATGCAGTGGGGTAGGGGAGGATGATGGTGGGTGAGGACTGGGGGATGCACCCATTTTCCCCCTTCTGCTGAGGGTGAGGGGCTCAGAGACCCACCCCAGCATGGGGCAATGGGGCTGGGACACTCATCTGGATGGTCCAAGGCTTGTAGGAACCTCGAGGAGCAGAGCCCATAGTGGCCTTGCAGGATGGAGAGGGTCAGTTGGGA
>NW_009945320.1:408-1433 GCF_000696875.1 Nestor notabilis
GCTGGGAAGAGCCAGAAAACCACCACCATGGTGGTTTCTGGGACTAAACCTCGACTTTCCATGCCCCCAGGCTGGGTTTTGAGCAGGGAATTAAGCAGGAAATATCTCCTTATAGTAAGTTTAATACAGAGGAGCCTGCAGAGGCAACCCTGAACCATTAGGGAATGGTTTTAGGGATGGGGCTGTGCTGGAGGGGAGCCTGACCCCAGAACCATGGGCTTCCCTTGCAGTGGGGTGCCAGCACTGGCTGCTGCCTGTTGCAGCGAGGCCGCGTGGGTGATAAGGGACCCAGTCTCGTGTGCCTGACTCACTCTGCGGGCTCCTCATAGCCTGTTCTGGCACGTCACCCACCACGGGGGACCGGGGACTTCTCCCAGCCCCTCGGAGCTGGGCCAGCCACAACCCATCTTGGGGCCGGTGCCAGGAAAGCGGGTGCTGGCAGCCGACGTGGCTCGCTGGGGAGCCATGTGCCAGGCAAACTTCTGCACATCCACCCGGGAGAAGCTCTTCCAGCGAGCGGGACCAGCCACCAGCCTGCTCCCAGCACCAAAAGGCTGCGGATGGGCTGGGGCGGAGGCAGCATCCCTCTGCCCTTCTCTTCTCCAGGGCTGGCAGAGCTTTACTTTGATTTTCCCTATTCTTCCCCCCGCCCCGCTGGTGGGAACCTTCTCATTAAACCCTTGGCACAAACCCTTGCTTTCACTCTGCTTCTCTCCACTTGCTTCCCACACACTCTTCAGCGAGCTCCAAGCTCCCGGTCCCCGCACGCTCAGGCATCCCGGCAGCAGCAGCACCGTAACCTCCCGCTCCCACACAGCCGCTCGCTTCCACCGGGGGCCAAGTGGGTGTGAATCGCTGCTGACTCACGGCAGAGCCGGCTCCGGTGCCTCAACCGGTGCCACACGTGAGAGCCTCTGACACCAGACGGGCTCTGCCATGGGACCGGCACTCAGGGGTGCTCCCCCCGGCCTTGCCAGGTCTCTGTGGAGGGAGAGTGTCGGGCTCAGCGGAGCCGACGGTGCTCG
>NW_009945320.1:1454-3492 GCF_000696875.1 Nestor notabilis
CTCCCCCCGGCCTTGCCAGGTCTCGGGGGAGGGAGAGTGTTGGCCTCAGCTCAGCCGAGGTTGATGGGGTGGATGAACAGGAGGGGAGCCCCGATTCACACTTGCCATGCTGTCACCATCATCTTTGTCTCATTATGGTGGAGATAGGAGCTGCCCCCAGTCCTGTCCTATTGTTATCCCAGCACGTGAGCCTGCAAAACCCTGCACCCCAAACCCCTACCCCTAACACCTCTGGGCAACTCAGCTCCTTGCCATCCCAAGGCAACTTGCCATCCCAAACCCCTGGGCAACCTAAGCCCCAGCCTTTCTAACCCTCTGGGCATCCCAAATGCCTGGGCAACTCAGCCCTTGCCATCCCAAAGCCCTGTGTACCCTGAACCCCTGAGTAACTGCAGCTCCTGCCATCTCAACCCTCTGGGTATCCCAAACCGCTGGAAAACCTCAGCCCTTGCTCCGCAACCCCTGGGCATCCTCAGGCCTTGCCATCCCAAAGTCCTGGGTATCCTGAACTCCTGGGTAACTGCAGTTCCTGCCATCCCAACCATCTGGGTATCCCAAATCCCTGGGCAACTGGACCCCTGCCATTCCAACCCTCTGAGTAACTGAAGCCCCCACCATCCCCAACCTCTGGGTTTCCTGAACCCCTGGGTGACTACAGCATCTATCATCCCAACCCGCTGGATACCCCAAAGCCCTGGGCACCCCAACCCCAGCCCAGCATGACCCCCTCCATCCTGGCCACCGGGCAAGGAGATGCTTCCATGTCTCCAGCATGGTGCTGGCCTGTACTGGGGCAGCACCATGGGGACTGTGCGTGTCCCCCCAGGCTTGGCTCAGGGCATGGCTCCAGTTTCCAACACTGGCTCCCAACCTCGCTGGGGAAACCACAGCTCCTGCCCTGAGCATCCTTCCCTGCTCCTTCCTGCAGCACCGGGCACAGGGAGCTCCCCAGCCCTGAGCCTCATCTCCTACATAACCAGAGCTCCACTACCTCAACCCACGTCTCTCTGTGGAGGTTCTACCACAGGGCTCCTGGGCAAGGGCAGGTTCTGCTGCCAAATTGCAGTGTTCAGTTCCCAGCCACTTTGGCTTCCCCGCTGCTCAGAAAAGGGTCATTATGCTCCTTTCTTTTCTCTTTGCTTTTGTGGATGGGGAGAAAATAGGTATTTCTCATTCTCCCTTCCCACCAAATGGGAGAAGCTTTTCTTCCCTTCTCACACAAACCTTTTATACAAATTAATCTTGGGGCTGAGGCCAAGCCTGGGGAAATTTCATCTCAAATGATGAATTTTCCCAAAGCCTAACAGCAGTAATTACAGGGGGTTAGAAAGCAAACTCCTTCACAACTCGAACAAGAGCAGGCTGTGACCCAGCACTTGTTCCAGCTAATAAAGATGTTAATGAAGCAGCAGCAGCAATAGGGCTCTCCCATCGCTCCTTCTTCCTTCTCTCTGCTCATCCTGGTCCTCTGGATGGGTGGAAGTGAGAGCAGCGGCTGCTGAGGTCACACGAGCAGTGGAGTTGCTCCTAGAGGATGCTCATCCCCTTGGTGAGTTATTGCAGTGTGTAAATGATGCTGATTGACAAGCTTGAGAGTCTGTGTGTGAGTAAAGCCCCTTGAACACGGGCTGTGGGAAGGCAGCTGGAAACCCACCCGTAGGGACCACAGCAGACCCGCTTATCTTATTCCAGGGCCAGTGCCCCCCTCGGTGACAAGCCGTAGTGGGAGGCTGCACGTGGATAATGGGGCCAGTGGTGAGTGAATCCCTTGGTGTGTGTTTTAATTACCGAGAGAGCATCCATCATGTGCTGCTGCTGCAGAACAGCTGCTCAGTGCTGTTTGCTCGGGGCTTGGAGGGAGATTTCATAGATTGACAGAGCAGTTTGTGTTGAAGGGACCTTAAAGCTCCTCCCGCTCCGACCCCTGTCCCGGGGCTGGTTTTCTACCTTACAAATGCACCCATGTTTGTCTGTAACTAGAAAGCCTGTGCAGGCAGCTGGTGTGACTTCCCAGCCTGCATGGAGGGGGGTTTGGGGT
>NW_009945320.1:3744-7535 GCF_000696875.1 Nestor notabilis
CCTCCTCTGGCCTCGCTCCAGCAGCTCCACGTCCCTCTTGTGCTGTTCCCCAGAGCTGGACTCAAAACGGTGGGTAGGTGGTTGCATGGCTGGAGACACACAAGCCAGGGTGTCCATGGTACCATTCCCTGCAGCCTCACAGCCCCTGAGCCTCTCTCCAGCTCCCCACCCCAGGCTGTCCCCAATATCCCTGCCCCAAAGCCCCTTAGGCTCCGAACCCCTGCTGATATCCCTCCTGGCCTTATCCTGAGCATCCCTCTGTGCCAGCTCCTGCCAGCCCCCATGTTGGGGAGGCGTTTCATGTGCTGCCTGGGGGGTGTCACATCTCCCCCCTCCTCCTGTCACCCCATTCCCACTCCTTGCTGCCATGTGGTCCCATTTGAAGTGTTTAATACCTCATTTTTCCCAGTTATCCAACACTTCTTGTCCCTTTGGGAGCAATTCTGGCTAGAAATACTTCTGGCTAAGCTTTCCTCTCTCCTGGAGATTCCTGCTTTCCCTGGTGTTACCAAAACAGGGAGAAACAGGATGGGGGGATTGAAACATGAGGTTTTCCCATGCCTTATATTGGGGTATCTGATTATGTGGGGCTATCCCAGGACCCCAGTGCGGTGATGTAGGGAGCTGGGATGGTGCTTGACACCACGGGGATGGTGCTTGACACCACGGGGATGGCCAGCCTGGCTGCTGCTTGTGGAGGGAGGAGGGTTCTCAGCCCATTGGCATCACCGGGATGGGTTTACAGCACAGAGGAAGGCAGGGAAAGGCAGCAGATGGAGGCTGAAGGTCACAGCTCGGACTTTGCCTGTGGCACCGGGAGCAGCTGCTCTGCAGGTGAGATGGGTGCTGAGGCTGCACCATGGGCTGGTTCCTCCCCATTCACTCTGAGCCATGGGATGCAGGGAGACCCTGTAGATGCAGTGATGCTCCAAGAGCTGCTGCAGTGGGTTTTGGGCCAGGTCGTGCCCTCCAAAACCATGTAGAGGAGGTGGGTGGTTTAGATCAGCCACCTTGAACTGATGCTTGTCCTTTCTGGCAGCACAGAGCCAAAAGTGGGGCTGTGCCAGGGTCCTTTGCTAGAGATGGACCATTTCCCCTCCTCCCTGTACCCTGCTCACACTCGGCAGTGTCTCCTCTCATTTGACATGCCATTAAATAAAGGGATAGACAACTGCTGGAGCGCTCAGCCTGAAATGAAGGGTGTGTGGTCACCCATCACCTCTCATCCCTGCATCCACAGTGCTGTAACATCCTGGTTGATGCCAGCATCCACCAGGGGCCTGGAACACGAGGAGCAATGATGCCAGCATGCACCGGGGAACACAAGGAGCAATGCGGTGGCCATCAGCAGCCATTCCCTGAGGAGGGTTTTCATCTTCTCATCCCTGGCTTTGGAATCAGGTTTCGATCGATGAAGAAGCGCCTGCTCCAGCCCCGCTGCCCTGACTCAGCAGGTCCCCGCTGCCCGGCAGCGCTGGGCACCGCGCTCAGGCCCAGGCTCCCCAGGGATGGCCACTGTGCCTTTGGGAGCTGACCAGGAGCACTGGAACCCGCTGGGACCCCTGCAAAGGGTTTGGGATAGGGATGTGCTCCCAGCGTTTGTGATGCTGGCCCCAGGGACCTGGGAATGGTGGCAGCGCTGCACCATGGGGGTGTCAGTGGTGGCCCTGCTCTGCCTGCCAGGCACTTCCAGGGGACAAGCTTGCAGGGCACAGGCACTGGGAGCAGTTTGCAGCAGGATCAGGCCCTGCTCTTCTCTTTATCCCCCATCCAAAGCCTGCTGAAGCCCCATCCTCCCTCCCATTGCTTTCAAAGCCCTTCAGCTCTGGCCTCGGGTCATCTTTATTTCATGAGCGCTGGAAGACGTTGGCGGTCGATGCCTGGGAAAGGCAGTGCTGGAAGAAGATGCTGCCCTTGGGCAGGCTGGCTGGGGCTGCTCTGCAACCACTGCCCTTCCTAAAGTGCTCCTGAGATGCCAACGTGGGCCTGAGAGCTCGCCCTGCATCCGAAACAAAAGCTCTCCGTGTCCTGATGCTTGTATCATTTGCGGTACCCGGCTCCATCACGAGCAGTGACCTCTATTAGTCATGCTATTAGTCTCATCAGGGGTTCCTAAAGGACGTTGCAGCGAGGTTCTGCCGAGTAACTGTACAATTAGGGAGAAATCAGCCCTGTGACTGCAGCTGCTGATGGATGGGGGCCGTGGGGATGGGTGGGGGTGATGTGGGATGGCAGGAGCGAGGTCATGTGGGATCGACACCTCTGATGGAAAAGTTGGGTAGAAATGGAGAAGGAAAGATCTGCCTGAAGGTCAGGCAGGGATATACAAGGGGAGGGAGAGAGAAACTGCTGTTACACTCAGCACCATGACTCGCAGCAGCTCTCTGGCTCTATCCCACACGCTGGAATCCCTGTGCAGCCACCGTGGACTTGCTGCCTCCCCCTCATGGAGTCATGGAATGGTTTGGGTTGGGAGGGAGCTTAAAGCTCCTCCAGCTCCAACCCCTGCCCCGGGCAGGGACACCTTCCACTAGAGCAGGTTGCTCCAAGCCCCTGTGTCCAACCTGGCCTTGAACACTGCCAGGGATGGGGCAGCCACAGCTTCTCTGGGCACCCTGTGCCAGCGCCTCAGCACCCTCCCAGGGAAGAGCTTCTGCCTCAGAGCTCATCTCAATCTCCCCTCTGGCAGGTTCAAGCCATTCCCCTTGTCCTGTCCCTCCATCCCTTGTCCAAAGCCCCTCTCCAGGTTTCCTGGAGCCCCTTTAGGCACTGGAGCTGCTCTAAGGTGTCCCCTTCAGGAGCCTTCTCTTCTCCAGGCTGAATTCTGAGGTGAGATCTCCCTCCAAAGCCTCATGAGATGTTTTAGCCACGAACCTTGTTTTGCCCTGGCATGAAAAATACCCCCCCTCGAGGCAGCAGTAGTGGGGCAGAAGTAGCCTGGAGAAGTCAGAGCTCCAGAGAAGACCCTGTCCTGAAAGACCGGAGTCGCAGGGGAGAGATGGGGATGGCAGATCCCAAAAGGAAGGCTCATAAGGACTCAGGGAAAGCAGGGATGGGGTTGAGGAAGCATGTGGGAAATGATGCGGAGGAGGGTGGAAAGGTGACGGCACAGGGCAGGGTGGTCACGCACGGCTGAGTGCTGCCACATCCGCCTCTAATCCAAACATCTCTGCTCCGCTCCAGGTGTAGGAGCAAAGTCCAGGAGAGTTCGTGTCCCTGCAAGGCTTGGAGCAGATCCAGCAGGAAAATCCTCCGGCATGTACCCAGGATGGATCCAGAAAGCCAGTGCCAGGGAGGAGCAGGGAATGGGAAGGGGAGGGACCACTGCCCAGCTACGGGAAGAGCAAAGGTGGGAGCTGAGCTTGCCATCCCATCCTGGCAGGGAACAGCGCAGGAGCGCGCTCACTAATGTAGGCTCTTAGGAGAAAGGTTTTTAATAGCCAGGGAGCAACACGGGGTTATTGAGGACAGGTTGTGCCAAACCCCTCTAACAGCCTCCTTCAGTGTAATGGGTGATGGAGATACAGGAGCAGCTCTGCACCTCCTGCCAGGAGGTCGCTCTGGGGCCACAGTGCTCGCATTAAAGGGAATGGGCTGCTCTCAGTGTGAAAGCAGCCCCAAGGAGAAGGACTTGCGGGTCTTGGATAAAGAGAAGCTCCCCATGACCCAGCTTCAGTGTGTGCTTGAGCCCAGACTCCCCCCGTGTGCTGGGTGCACCCCCAGAGCGTGAGCAGCAGCTCAGGGAGGGGATCCTGCCCCTCTGCTGTGGTCTGGGGAGACACCCCCTGCAG
>NW_009945320.1:7617-10869 GCF_000696875.1 Nestor notabilis
AGCTCTGCTCTGGAGCCAGGCTGAGAGAGCTGGGCTGGGGCAGCTGGAGAAGAGAAGGCTCCTCAAGGGGACACCTTAGAGCATCTCCAGGGCCTAAAGGGGCTCCAGGAGACCTGGAGAGGGGCTTTGGACAAGGGATGGAGGGACAGGACAAGGGGAATGGCTTGAACCTGCCAGAGGGGAGACTGAGATGAGCTCTTGGGCAGAAGCTCTTCCCTGTGAGGGTGCTGAGGTGCTGGCACAGGGTGCCCAGAGAAGCTGTGGCTGCCCCATCCCTGGCAGTGTTCAAGGCCAGGTTGGACACAGGGGCTTGGAGCAACCTGCTCTAGTGGAAGGTGTCCCTGCCCGGGGCAGGGGTTGGAGCTGGAGGAGCTTTAAGGTCCCTTCCAACACAAACCAGTCTGGGATTCTGTGATTCTATGATTAAGAGCTGGCCCCTTCCCAAGCAGCTGAAGATGCCACCACAAGCATCAGCCAGCAGGATCCCTCTGCCCAGGGGCCATGGAGATGCCGGCAGCCCTGGGGTGGGATTTGCAGCATTTATTAGTGGTAATGACCAAACTCGGAGCGATGGGGGGATACAGGATTTCAGGGAGCGTGAACAACCTCTTGTCCCAGCCATGGGGCCCTGTGGGGCCATGGGGACAGTATCCAGGCAAGCAGCCAGTGGAACCAGGTCAGCCAAGGAGCCATGGAAGCCCTTGCAGCACCCTGAGCCTCACTCATCCCTCTGAGACCCCAAGCATCCATCGGTCCTTCAGACCAAGCCTGGGATGGACACTTTGTCCTGCCTGTGACAAGACCCCACGTTGTTGTACCAGTGTCCCACAGCCCTCCAAGGTCTCCATTACCTCCCACCCTCTGGACCACTGCTCTTCATCCTTGGCTGTTCCCAGCCTAGCAGGGGACAGAGCCTTCACCCCATCCTTCCACATGGATAACAACAGCAGAGAGCAGGACAGAATTCCTGATCCCATCTGATTTTGCAGAGGGGGATGATTTGTGTCCTGCACATGGGACACTGGAGGGGGTCCCTAATACAGGCTGGTTCTGCTCTGCACCCGCTTCCCTCATCCAAAGCCACATCGGGAACACAAGGGTTTGGGTATGGAATGTTGACAGCAGCTCCAATGCCATGCCAGCATCCATGCCTGTGCTGGCAGATGCTGTGGCTGTTAACACCCTGCATGCATCCAGCATCCTGCGGGTTCCAGCAGCACACACCACTGCCTGGCACCGGCCCCTCCTGCCTCCGTGCTCCCCGAGGCTGGCAGCAGATGTCCAGCACTGGATCCCTCTGGAATACATCGTGCGCTCCCTCATCCCGGGGCTCGGGCAGTGTGGAGAGCACCAGATGGGCAACCAGCAAGCTCCAGCACAGGGAAGCAATTCCCAACACAGGAGGGAGCAGTGGGAGGATGAACCCCTGGCACCTCCTGGCCCCGCATGGTTGACCGAGCCTGTTATTCCCATGTGGATGGTGCAGGATCTGTTCCATGGCACAGGTGCTGGAATTCCCAAAGAGGCAGAGCACGTGCTGCCTCCACCGGGATATTTGGGAACACTTAATTGCCTGAACAGGGATTTGCAGTGTTTAAGCAGCATCTGCTGCTCTTCCTGGATCCTCTCTGAGTGTTGGGAAGGAGCTGGGGCAGGTCCTGGGAAGGGAGGGGAAGAGGATGATATGGGATGGGAAGAGAAGGGAAGGGATGAGGATGAGGATGATATGAGATGCAAAGGGAAGGGATGGGATGAGGATGAGGATGATATGGGATGGGAAGGGAAGGAAGGATTGGGATGGAATAGGGTGGGATGTAATGGGAAGGACTTAGATGGAAGGAGGGGATGGGATGGGAAGGGTTGGTATGGAATGGGGTAGGGTGGGATGGGATGGGGATAATATGGGATGGGATGGGAAGTGAGGGGGATGATATGGGATGGGATGGCTAAAGGGCCCCTCAAGCAGCATCCAAGCAGGGTGTCTCCATCCCTTACTGATGTTTCAGGGTGTGGGTGAGCTCCTGCTCCCTCATGGCAGCACAACTCCCCCGGGATGGGCTATTCCCGCTGGGCAGTGCAGAGGGAAGCACGGGGGGAGGTGTGTGGGGTGTGAGCTCATCCCTCTTGGGCTCCTGGGATCTCTCCAGCCCGGGGGCGCTGCGGGCAGGAGCTGGCAAAGGCTCCTCTCCCACTTCCTTCCATCCTCCTCCTCTCCACACGTACCGGGGTGCATGGGGGGGGTGTCTCCCACATGTACTGGGATGCACGGGGGGGTGTCCCGGGTGTCTCCCACCCCTGGGATGGGGAACTTCTGACTCAACCACTGCTGCTTTCCTGCTGGAATCCCGCTCCACAGCTGAGTGTCACCCAGTGACGCAAATCCTGCCACCCCCAGTGCCGGGAGCCACATTTGGAAAGGTTTCCAAGGGGTTTCCAGGCAGGAATCAGACACCCCCATGTGGGAGCTGCCGTCGTGTTCCACACCTGAAGGCATGAAATCCCTGTGTGGGGTGCCATGGGGAGAACCCCCTCATCCATAGGGATGCAGGTCACTGAGCCCTGTGATGGGGGGTTCTGAGCTCCTCTGACCTCCTCACTGGGAAGAGCTGCAGTGAGGAGGGTGGGAAGCTGCTGTAGTTCCAATAGCAGGGAAAAGTCCATCCAGTGTCGAACTCTCAAACCTCCAAATAGCCCTTTCCCAGTGGGACGATATTGGACTTCAATTCCCAGCACACAGGGAGGACCAGTATGGTGGAATGGGATGTGAGTGTGGATGCTGCTCCCGCATCCCTCATGCACTCTCAGCAGTGGTGTCCCATCTCTCACCACTGTCCCACCACACAGGAGGGATGCAGGAGCCTGAGCAGCTCCTGGGGGGATCCAGCCTGAATCCAGCCCTTCCTGTGGGGTGGCAAGGGGGGAAATAGGGAACATGTGGGACATGAGGGCAGAGCTCAGCTCCTGCCAGCCCCGGAGTGCCCCAGCCTGGAGCCCTTCCAGCATCTCTGAGCACTGGGGACCAGTGTGAAGGGCTGAGGTGAACTGGGAGCACTGGGAGCACTGGGATGTGATGGGAGCATGAGGAACACCAGGAGGAACCCTAGGATGCACTGGGAGCATTGGGATCCCTGAGAACACAGGGATGGTCTGGGAGCACTGGGAACAGAGATAGCACTGTGATGCTCTGGGACCGTGGGGATCCCTGGGAGCACAGGGATGCTCTGGGAGCATCAGGATACTGGGACCATCGGG